>NW_026516260.1:0-294483 GCF_025602895.1 Polychytrium aggregatum
CCATGGTATCTGCAAGAGCACCAGAAGATCAACCACTACCGCAACCACTACGAGGTGAGTGAGTGTGAGTGTGAGTGTGAGTGTGAGTGTGAGTGTGAGCGGAGGTGAGTGTGGGAGTGTCTGAGTGAGTGATCAGTTGTGGGAGCCATGATCCAATCCATCCAGTCTCACCACTCTGGCACGCCGTCGACAACCACCACATGTTGGTCCACACTGGCCGCCCACAGTCGACTATGTCTCCATCGTCCACTGACCACCCGCCTCGCTGACTACCCGCCTCGCTGACCACCTCGCCTCAGCTCACCCGGAAGGACCTCCTGGTCAAAAACGTCAAGCGGATGATCAAGACCATGGAGAAAGAGTACGGAAAGACCGAGGCTGCAAAGTTCGAGTTCATCACCACGTCCTATGTGCTTCCCCAGGAGCACGCCCTGTTCCAGGAAGAGTTCAAGCGCAACCCCGGATCGGTGTGGATCATGAAACCCGTCGGCAAGGCACAGGGCAAGGGAATCTTCCTCATCAACAAGATGTCGCAGATCAGCCAGTGGCGCAAGGACCCGAGGGTGCGGGGTGGATCGGACGGCGATGCACCCGAGGCTTACATTGTGCAGAAGTACATTGAGAACCCGTATCTGATCGGAGGTGAAGCCGATGGGTGGTGCTGGTGCTGGTGGTGCTGGTGCTGGTGGTGCTGGTGCTGATGTTGTGGGGTATTGTGGTGTTGATGTGGTGTTGATACTCCTGCTGCTGCTACTCATTTGTCGTCGGATGGCCCGGTCCATCCGAATCGACCACTGCACGGCGGTCGTGCTCGACTGACTGAGGCGGTCGCTGTCCACAGGGAAAAGTTTGACATCCGAGTGTATGTGCTGGTGACATCGTACTATCCCTTGGTGGTGTACATCCACCGCAACGGCTTTTGTCGCTTCTCCAACTACCAGTTCTCGATGAACTCAAAGGACATTTCGAACCTCTGTGAGTGGCGCTGTGGCTCTGACTCTGGGCTGCTCGGCTGCCCGGCTGTGACCTGATGCATGGCGTGTGTTGATGTGTGCTGTATATCTCGATGTGTGTCGTCCGTCTCGATCTGTTTCATGGCTTTTGTGTGCAACAGCTTGCACAATGTCGCCCACGATTGACTCGCCTCATCACTCCACTCTCACACTCTCACACTCTCACACTCTCACACTCTCACACTCTCACACTCTCACACTCTCACACTCTCACACTCTCACACTCTCACACTCTCACACTCTCACACTCTCACACTCTCACACTCTCACACTCTCACACTCCCACACTCTCACACTCTCACACTCTCACACTCTCACACTCCCACCCCAGATATCCACGCACAAAACGTCGCCATCCAAAAAGACCTCGCCGGCACTACGATGGCGACAAGGTTGCAAGGGCTCCTGCGCAACTCAAGACCTATCTCACCAGCAAAGCACGGCACCGCCCGCCATCAACGAGCTCTTCACCGAGATGGAGGCGCTGGATTGTGCGCAGTCTGATGAGTGTCCAGAAGGTCATGATCAACGACAGCACTGCTTGAGCTGTGAGTAGCGGCCGGCGGTGCTGGTGCTGGTGGTTGTGGTGGTTGTGGTGGTGCTGGTGGCTGTGGTGGTGGTGGTGGTGTGCGGGCATGAGGGACTGACTGGGCTGCTTGAAGATCGTCTGGAAATTGGCGCAGATGTGCATGTCGGTGTGATGATCACCACCAACTGCAACCTGCACCATTCCATCAACCACCTGCACCACCACCCTGCACCACCACCTGCACCACCACCTGCACCACCACCTGCACCACCACCTGCACCACCACCTGCACCATCCCATCACCACGCGCAACACCACCCCATCTGTCTCCAACCCAACATCCGCTCACCGCTCACCACGCATCACCCACCGCATCCACAGATACGGATATGACATCCTCATCGACGACGCCCTCAGACCGTATGTGTTGGGCCTGATCCTGGGTCGACTTTGACTGCACGCACGGACCCGCCACTCGCCGACCACCTGCTGACCATCATCATCACCGACACGATCACTAACATACCGACACCATCACTAACATACCGACATCACCGACACTATCACTAACATCACCAACACCATCGACACCATCCGCCGATACCATGTCCGCCTCAAACCCACTCGCCTGTGCAACGCACATCCTCCCACCCTCTGCAGATGGCTGCTCGAGGTGAATGCGTCGCCGTCGCTCACGGCCGAGACCCAGTTCGACTACGACCTCAAGTATGCAAGCTCAACGACGCCTTTGATGTCATTGACTTTGAGAAAAGGTCAGCGACGACAGGCGGCACATGGCGCCTGTGCCGGAGGTGTCTGTTGACCCAGCCGCCAATGTCGAGCAGCGGTGGCGGCTGGGGCCAGGCAGAGGCATGATGAGCTGGGGCCGAGTGCGGTTCCCACCGCCACCACCACCACGGCTGATCATCCCGCACCACCACGACTGATCATCCCGCACCATCCGCACCATCCGCACCATCCGCACCATCCGCACCATCCGCACCATCCGCACCATCCGCACATCCGCACCATCCGCACCATCCGCACCACAGATACACCAATGACAAGAAGCTCAGGACCCGTGTTGGCGGCTTTGATCTGGTTTACAACGACGGACCTGTCAAGCACGAGCGCACCAGCAGCTATGCCTCCTATCTCGGTGCGTGCGTGTGGTGGTTGTGGTGGTTGTGGTGTTGCAGAGCGAGCTGCGATGGCAGCGGCCATGACGAGGCAGACCGATCCAGTGACGGACGGTCGATGATGTGACATGCATCCGCGACGGGCCCCATGGGTATCCATGAACACATCCACATTCATGGTCACGACTCTCTCCACGGAATCGCTCTCCCACTCCCACTCTCACATCCACTCCCACTCTCACTCCCACTCCCACTCCCACTCCTACTCCCACTCCCACTCTCTCACCGGCTTGCTCTCGCTCCAGGATGCTATCACCCAATCAAGCGTGCTCCGCGCATCAAGAAGCGGCTCGGTGGTGGGGCGGGATCGGGTCCCACCGTCCCGAATTGAGTCACATCGATCTATGAGTCTTCAGCCACCTCACCACCGAGTCATCCATTCGTTGCATGTACATCTGACAGCCCCAGGGATCTCTGTCAATAACCTAGAGTACAGACATCAAAACTAACTTGCCCTTCGGGCACTTCTATTCAATCAAACAATCCAGGCAGCTTTCACATAGAGTCATTGACCGAGATTATGGCGGAGTTGGCTGGGTTCCAGTTTTTATAAAACCATAGAGGATACTCTTCAATATAGATTCCTTTCACTAGCGATATAATGTTCGTTGCGGTAAGTTTGCGCTTCTGAGCTTGTCTGGATGCTCATTCCTAAATGAAGACCATGGCCAGTGCACCCAAGAGTGTACCCAGCCCAAGGGTGGCACTCGACACGCTGGTCCTCAGGGCTCCCGAGGAAGACTTCTTTGTCGGGACGGCCGTGGGAGCTGAAAGGGGACTGGCCGAAGCAGCCAAGACGCCGGGCGGGCAGGTGATCGAAGAGTTTGTGAACGGATCGGCGGGGGCTGGGTTCAGGAAAGGGCTGAGTCAGACGATGCACTTGGTTCTGGACCATGAAGTGTCCACCCGAAAGTCCATAGACACTGCTTCCTTCCCTCTCCCTCGCTCTCGTCATATCTTGTATTGGATGATTGTGAGTCGCTGTCTCCGGCCACTCTACTTACCATTGTTCTTGTATTCCTTGATGGAATGAATGGCCCAGTAGGCATCGTTAAAACCCCCTGGCGTGGAGAGGACATACTGCTCACAGGTCAAGTCGGAAGGGCATCCTGAGTCGCCCCAGTTGCTGATGGGCCACTTGCCACAGAGCGCGGTGTTGATGATCAGGCGCAGGTCTTGGAAGTGGTTCGAGGGACAGCAGCCAAAGTCAAAGCGCATCAGGGGAAGGCCCCAGGTATCGGGGTTGGGGTTCTCGGACAGAATGTCAGCGGGAATGTTGGGGCGGCTGAAGAAGTGGATGGCAAAGCCGTTGGTGTCCCAGTTGATGGTGTAGGCGCCGCCGCCGACGGCGTTGAACTGAGGACCAAAGGTCGAGGAATCGTTCACTTTGGTTGCACAGCCGTTGGAGAGCGCGGGGCTGGGAACGGGCGGGTCGTTGATGCCACAGGTCTGAGAGAGCGCCTGGCCGAGCTGGCTCGATCTGTCGGGCTCTCCGTAGCATCCTTGGGTGGTGGTATGGGGAGGCGAGTGACATGATGTGTTGATAATGTGAGCGTTATGTGGATGGGTGAGTGAAATAGCACCGTCTGGGTTGGATGGACCCACCCCGGCTGCCTATCGGACCCACGCCGGACTGTGCTTCTCCGTGCAAGTCAGCAACCTACCCGAGGAGGTGTGGATGACCATGTTGTTGTAGCTCATGGTGTTGACGCCTTCCATAAAGTCCAGCTCGCCCTGGTTGAGACCCTTGAACCACATGGCGGGCCAGGTTCCGCAGCCCGTCGGGGCGTGGCCAATGTCGGCGACGAGCAAGGTTCCAGAGTTGTAAACTTTGTTGGACTGAATGCGAACCGAGCTGCGCTTGCCGCCGCTGGGGACGACGGTGGAAGAGTCGACGGCCATGAAGGCACTGCCAGCGCCCTGGTTGAAGTAGATCAAGTTCGCCTTGGTAGCGTTGGCGCGCGAGATATACTGGTTGGTGGTGTTTGGGGTTGGATCCTTGGCGGTCATGAAGCTGAAGTTGTCGAAGAAGGTGAGGCCGGAGAACTCGGCGACCTTGGTGAAGCTGGCGGCGGCGACGAGCGAGGCAGCATGGGCATCGAGCAGCATCACGAGTGCAACGGCGAGGGCAGTCTTGGGCGCCATGGCGAATGAATAGCTGGGGCAGCAGATGCAGGGGCGGCAGATGCAGGACGAAGAGGACCCGCAGCCGGGGGCGACGGGCAGGGCAAACCAAGACCGACGGGGCGGACGCGCTGGGGTGCCGAGTGGGACAAGACGAAGCCGTTGTACAGGCGCGCGCCACGGCCACTGTTGTGTGGAGGCAATGTGCTGCTCTGTCAGCAAAGACATTATACAGCGCCGCATGGGGCTGTGCAGCCAGCAGAATGGGACTGCTGTGGGGTGTTGCCTCGCCACCAAACAGCAGCATGTGTGGGTGGAACTGCAGGGCACACAACCATGTCACCAGACGCGACGGTGCGACGGGCGAGCCAAACTGCAAGCCCAAAACCGGGTGGGACCGGTGTCTGTGGCGGCGGATGCTGTTCGCCAGCAGCATGTGTGGGTTGTGATGCTCCTGGCATCTGTCCAACGGCACAGATTGGCCGAGATGGGCGACGGATGCTGGTGCAGGGTGGGCCCGCACGACCGGATCAACCAGCGCGACTGTTGGATGGGAGCGTGTGCTGGTGTCGCCCGTGGTTGATTGCGACTGCTGAATGCGGGCACTATCCGCGAAGCAGCAGAGGCACTCTGCATCGCGAGCAGCATCATTCGCACGGATGGAACCGGTGCCGACAGGATCGCGCAGTCCTCACGGGCAATGACGCCAAGCAGCGCATCGACACTCAGCATCAATCCAACGACACTCAGCATCAATCCAACGACACTTAGCACCAACGCAACATCTGCGCAGCATCGCTATCGGCGGCGCCCCCACCCCGCAGGCACGCGCATCCGCTCACAGGCATACACTCGTGCGCCCACTCCATGGGCGGCTCTCGTGGCACAGAACACAGCCGATCACGGCGACACACGGCACTGCGATGAGCACACAGCCGGGCGCCGCGCAGCCGCGTCTGTGCCTCCTCTGGACGCGCACTCACGCCTGGAAGCGCCCGAAATGGCAGCTGGCTGCGCCGCGCCAGAGTGCTGCCAGCTGCTGTGTCTGTAAGGGTGCTTGTGCGCGGCCGACGCGTCGGCGGCGTCGTGCGTGCAACGCCTTCCTTTTTCGTTGCACGGGCAACCGCGACGGGGGAGGAACGCGCAGGGCGGCTGAAGGCGCTTCTGCAGAAGCGCTTGTTGGGCGCCGATCGCCGGGACGGGCCCGGATCGACCAGGACTGACGCCGTCGAATCGCCGTCGAGAATAAGACTGGTGGCGATTGTGTCCTGCTCACTGGCTGGCTGGCTGGCTCGGTCTGTTTTCTGCCCTGTTCCTGCAGGTCTGTGCTCCATCGTGTGTCCTGCGTTTGTCGTCCATCTCGTGTTCCTGCGACTATTTCCTGTATTTGCCCTCTGTCCCTGGGTGTTGCCTCTCTGGGTGCTGCCTCTGCTCCGGTCGTCCGTTGCTCTTTTCTTTTCATCTCGCCTCTCCTTCGTCTTCGCTTCGGCCTTTCGTCGCCGTCCCATTATAAGCAACGCCCCTTCCTGGAGCCCCAGTTGCATTCCAAGTTACTCGCGCCTCGGCTCGGCATCCTCCCTGCGAGTTCCCCTCCCTCCTTGGCCCACCCGCCGTGGCTGGACGCTATTGCCTGCCGCTGACTCTCGATCGGCCCCGCGACGCTTGTTCCTCTACCTGCAGGCTACCTCGTCCTCCGCCTCCTGATCTGCATATTCCCTGCGTGTGATATCACAAGCCTCATGAGTACTCCCAGCCGACCTTCCTACGAGGCCCTTCCTGGAGAAGGCGCTCCTCCCTCGACCTCCACGATGCAACGGCAGCCGCCTTCGAGCTCGGGGATTCCCAAACGAACTCTCTCGGTCATTCCCCAGTCCCGGTCGTCGTCGCTGGACTGCCTGGCCAAAGAAGGCGTCCTCTCGATTGCCATCGTTCCACCCCTCAGCTCTAACGCTGGCTCCAAAAAGACAGCCTCGCCGACCTCATCGAAACCTATTGGAATACCCATTGCCAGTCTTTCTCTTTCCGACCTGCAAATCACGACTTTCTCCACGGAAGGTAGGCAGCCTCCTGGATACAGTGGCGGCTCGATGTTGAGACAGTCGGAATCGCTGGTTGTCGTGGTTGTTGGATTTGTGGTTGTTAGATTTGTGGTTGTTAGATTTGTGGTTGTTAGATTTGTGGTTGTTGGATGTCTAGGGACGTTATTGCATCGCGATCAAAGTTGGGCAATCCCTCTGCCCCCCTCGGGCCTTCTTCTGTAGTGTTACCTCGGTGCATTCCGGCATCCGATTCTTACTCTGCACGCTCGATATCCACCTCCACTCACACCCACTCCTTCGTAATTCATCACCATTCCCGCTCTCACCAGCAACCACCCCGACAAACTCCCTCCCACTCCGGCCAAAGGATTCCTCCAGCACCATGGCGACCACCCCCACGGCCTCCACCCGCATCAAAGAGGCTGCCTCGACAACTCTCCATAACAAGTTCACTCCTGCCCTGACCAGCGCCCCCACGCTCAACCTGCCCCCGCTCACTCTTCCCACTCCCCATCCGACCACATACCTCTCGGCCACCACCCCGGCGGTGGTCACGCCTGGATCCGTCAAGACCAGCCATGCCGCCTTTGGCACCACCCCGACTGCCCCCATGCCCACCCGGCCCACCACTCCTTTGCATACTCTGGCTCGATCAAAGACTCCCGCTCTCGTCTCCTCGCCCGAGCATGCCGCCGCCGTCGCCCAGGCCACGCTCAGTCGCCCTGTTGCTGCCCCTCCCTCGCCCGTGTCATCGAGACCCACGACTCCCACGGCCCCGCCTCCCGCGGCTCCTGCTCCTGAAATCACCCCCGATCTGCCCGAGCTGATGGTGTACATGACCTATCGTCGTCTCCACCCCAACGCTGTCATCGCCAACGAGCAGTCCCTGCCTCAGCATTACATGATGACCCAGGAGTCCATCCGATCCGTTCTCAAGATCACCCAGGTCTCCTTTCCCATCAGCGTCCTCTCGCTGCTCTATCTCTTCCGTCTCAAGGAGCCGTCGCAGACGGCCACAGAGTACGAGATCTTGACCAACTGTCTGATCCTGTCGCAAAAGTTCCTCGACGACAACCGATATACCAATCGCACGTGGGCCAAGGTCATCAGTCGCTCGCTCGAGGAGATCAACAGCGCCGAGATGGTCATCCTCAAGGATCTCAACTGGGACATCAACGTCTCCAAGTCCGAATACACCTCCTTCTTGCGCACCATCCAAACCTTCAAGAAGGAACTCTCTGAGAAGCTCCCCGAGCTGCGCCCTGCGTTCAAGTCCTACCGAATGTCCATGTCCTCGACCCGACCCCGCAACCCTGCCTCGCAGCCACCTCCACCGCCGCTGCCGTCGCCCACTAGCTCCACGCCCGTCTCGGCGACGACTCCACAGGGTACCAATTTCCCAGCCCCACCCAACAACGCCGTCGTCCTGCCTTCGAGTATGTCGGCGCTTTCGCACCAGCACAACACCCAGCACGCGCTGGAGCGATTCAGCCATGCCACCAGCGCCCCTTCTCTGAAGCGCTCCACCTCCGTCGACCGGGCCACGCGCAACCCCATCAGCGTCCCGAGCCTGAAGCGTTCGTTGTCTCGAGGCCACGCCATCATCCCGAACTTCCTGAAAAGCAACAGCACCTCCGACGCAGTCGGCGCCCCCAACTCTGGAAACAGCTTTTGGACCCTCACTCGCAAGAAGAAAGAGTCCAAGGAGGAGCTGCATGCCGCGGCCGCCGCTCAGCCACCGATGCCCCATCCGTCGATTTTGCAGCAGCAACAGCAGCAGCAACAGCAACAGCAGCGTGCAATGACGCGAAACGCCGCCCCCGGAGTCATCGTCATTGGTGCTGACAACTAGTCCACGATTCTGTGCCGTCGCTGTCATGCCCATCCCCATGCTTCCCTCCCAAGGGTGATGGATGTGGCTCCTGCTGTCGTCCCTGTCACTTTTGCCGTTTGATTCCACTTTCCACCCTCGGCTCGGTGGCCTCGGCCCCGCCTCTCCATGTACTTTCTGTCCCCACTCCTTCTACGCTGCATTTTGTCGACGCTGTCAGTCCCGAGGATCGACGACCAAGTCTCGTCTCGTCTCGCCTCCGTGTTGACTCGATGCAACATCTCACTGTCCCTCACTCCGTTCACCTCCCGCGTCTCCCTTCCGTTTGCTTGATCGCCTTTCCTCCTAGAGTATGCGTCGTCTGAGTTCACGCCTGTCTCTCCGTAGCTCATATGATCTCATCCTGTACTATTATTTATCAAGATTACTATTCAGTGCCAGCTCGCCCTTTTCCCCGATTCGTGACCCTCGTTTTCTTCTTACCTTGCCATTCCCTCGTTGCCTTTCCGCCCCTTCTACACGACTAATTTCTTATTGTTGTTTGTTGCTGGAATCTCTGCAGTGCCGAGTGCCCGCTCCCCTCCGCTCCCTTTCCGTATTCCTCTTCTCGCCCGCTGCCCACCCTCCCCTTCTACCTTTTGACTTCCCCCCCCCTTTCTTTTTCTTCTTCCAGCGTGTTGTGGTTTTTGTACACACATATACACGCAGCTTGGCTCCAGAACCAGTGATGTTTGTCGCCGGATCCAGCAGGGCCACTAGACCCAGGATGTGATTTTGATATGATTTGATGTACAAATGAAAGAGGAAGAACCGATTTTTATTGGTACGGAGCAATGCCTTGTGTTCCTTGGTCTTTCCTCCCTGTCGGTAGGGCGGACAGGGCGACAGGCTCCAAGCGGAGGGTATGATATCGAAGCACTTCGATTGGGTGATTGGTCGGTTGATTGGCTGATTGGCTGGTTGATTGGCTGATTGGCTGGTTGATTGGCTGATTGGCTGGCTGCAATCCATCCGGTCATGGCACATCTCGCGGACTGCCCAGACAGCGATGACCTCCTCGAAGCCAACGCAGCCTCCTTCAGTTGAAGGACGAGGTCACTGCGGCAATGAAGCACACCGCCGAGAGCACCAACTGCGAATTCTCACAGTCTTCGGTCTCGAGGTAGTAGGTGACCTTGGAGTCCATCATGCTCTTCTTGAGCAAGTGTCGACCGCCACACTCCCCAAAGAAGCGCTGTTCGCGCGAGTTTGGGTGTTTGATGATGATGATGTACTTGCCGAGCGAAAAGTCGCCTGTGCAGCAGTAGATGGGTGCCCCCGGGTAGTTCGGGCTGATCTGGATCTTGAGTTGGTTCACGTATTCGAGGTGGGCGATCGTCACGCCCGCGGTTTGGATGACGTACCTTGCGGGATAGAGGCTGTGTGTTTTCGGGTTGTTGATGTCAAAGTCGCTGTTATAGAGCTCGAGGTATTCGGTGGCCGAGAATTGGGGTCGGGTGTCGCGGATGGTCAAGAGCCTTTCCGCCGGGAAACGAGTCAGCGATGATGCCGTCGTGCCCTGGGCCCTGTTGCTTCTGCCTCCTCCCCTCGCTCGTCCGCACTTGCAAGTCCTCTATCGACACCGGCAGCTTCTACTCGGCGCCTACCTCTTTGTCTCCCACTTTTTCAGGTTCACCACAACCGCTGAAGCACCTGTCCGTGTCGATATCTGGACTTTCTTAACCTTGCCGCTCGTACCAGACGAGATGACGCCGATGACAAACTGCTGCTTCTGCGTGACCTTCATGAACGACACATGCTTGCGGGTCACCGGTCGCGGGGGCTCTGATGCAGCCTCGGACTTTGCTGGCGAGCCCTGAAGAGTCGATTCGTTGCTTGCGGCGCGCTTGCGCATTTCCTCTTCCTTTTTCTTGGTTTCGTTGGCGAGTCGTTTGAGGAGAGCACTGCAGCCCGAAACAACGATGCCGTCAATCAACGGAACAGAGCATGCTCGGGTCGAATGGCTTGCTAGATCGTTCACAGGTGCCTTGGACCAACACGGACTCAACAATCGCAAGGACCGCTTCACTTACGTCGCAGCTAACCCAGAGTCCTCGCTGTGTGTGTACCATCCAGGATGAGTCGCATCAGTCACATATTCACGAATAAACCGGCCTCGCTTCGATGGGACTTACAGCTTATTCTCCTCTGCCTTGGACCGGAGGAGTTCCAGCGCCTCCATCTGTCGGCGGTTCGGAACAATAATCACCTGCATCTTGATGCACTGGTGTCTGGCTGTGTCGCAAAGAAACCCACCATACAAGCAGCCTTGGTCAGTTCTATATTCGCGGTGCTGCCTAAAACTGTGGCTTCTAGCAGTTTCTATCGCATCCATCTCGATCTGCTTCAATGATGCGCCCATCCGTCGCCCTTTGAGCAGCGCGATCAGCCGGGGAGGGGCAATCTGCACTTACGCTCGATAAATGGCACGCCCTTGCTGGTGTCCCACTCTTTGCAGTAGTCCTTGCCGAGTTGGATGTAGTCGCCGGACTTGATCTCAACGTCGCCGCTCTTTTGGCCGACATCGCTGATGCGAGTTCCGTTGTGGAAAGTGCCGGCGTTGCTGCCCATGTCGCGAATAAAGACCTATCGATATTGCAGATATCATATCAACAGCACACGCCAATGCCCCCCGTATTTGGGTTTTGTTTGGTTGTTTTTACCGGGGAGATAGAGTGAGGAAGTTGTGTTTCCGATGCGATGTCCGGTTGGTTGTGTTTCGCGATGTATTATCCGGGATCGGTTGTTTCGGTGCACGTTGGCGGTTCGTTGCGAGCGGGTTGTTGTCCAGATAGGGCGATTGGGAGAGTTGATTCCGCGCATCGTGATTGCGATAAAAGATACACAGCTCTGTCAGGATCCAGGCACTCCTACACGCCTGCACATGTGTGGTTTGAATAGTCAACACTCGCCCGCATATGCCCTCCCCCAGCCAACCATACATGAGAGCGCCGCAGGCAAGGGTTCGACAGAAACTCGACTTTACCCTTCCGTCCTTTTCCCAGATCTGCAAATGGACCCGGGACACGACCTGCGACTTGAACACTTTGAAGTATTGCGAGTTGTTGGCGTTGTGTCGGCCGAGGGTGAAGCAAGTCGTAAGAACCAGATGGCAGAGCTCAAATGTGTTGTTGAGGGGCAGCAGGATGATCTGCGGGGAATCTGCGACCAGGTCGTCGTTCGAGCTGAAGATCGACAAGAGCGAGGAGCTGGAGTGCAGCTTTCCAATGGGGTCGTTGGTAACCTTGCTGGTGAACGGGTTGGGTCTCATTATTGTGCTCGCAATCGAAGATTCGTGGGCGTGGCGGTGTGGAAGTGTTGCCGAGTTGGGTTCGTCAGGGGACTCGGAGTCGCTGTCTTTGTCGCCCTGGTTGCGCTCGGACATGTATATACCCGCAGATGCATCCCCGCGATCAGGCATGAAGAAATCTCTGGGCTTTATCGCGGCTCCGAGGCCTACTGTTTCGACGCCGGGTGGGTGCGATGCTTCATTGCCTGGTCGAGCTCCCGGGATTTGTTTCAGAGAGAGCTGCTGTTGCTCCGACCGGTCACTCGTGCCAACACCTGGGTCGTCCTTTGCGTTGCTAGACACATCTCCAAGCGTCGCTACCGTGGACCGGATTCCAAACTCCAGAGTGCCTGACTCAATACGGACGTCGGCTAGTCTTGCATCGGCAGGTTTCGAAGGGATCTCTTGGTTCGGTAGTAGCACGACGGTCTCCTTCAAAGCTGATTTGGCCTGATTTTTGATTTCAGCTATGTCGGTAATCGGTCCAAGCGCCACAGCGACTTTTGGTTCAATTGGACGCATACAGCCGTCACGACGCCGAAAGTGAGTTGGCTACATACCGATGCCGATCCAGCCCCTGATCCAGCCCCCGAACCAGCCCCCTGATCCAGCCCCATACCCCCACGACTGGCTGCGATTTGCATAGCGAGACACTCGCCAGCACATACCTTCGCTGCCACTGCGGGCTTTGCGAGTCACATGGGATTGCTCTAGGTCCTCGGTTGACTTTTGATCTTCATTTGAATCGGCGCCGTGTATCCCTTGGCTTGCTGCCGATGCACTCTTCATGATGCCCTGCGCTTTAAATCCAGCGGATGACTGGCTTTCCTTGTCTCTGGCACTAGCACTAGCACTAGCACTGGTGCTGCCTTCGGATGGCTCTCGGCTCTCGGCCCGTCGCTTTGGCGTCACCGGCCGAGGAATCGTGGCGCTTATCTTGGCACTCTTCATTTCAAACATCTGGGCTGCATTCTTGACCGATAACTGCCCACCAAGCCCGATTGCTACATTCTCTCCGTCAGATGTGAGAGCCTCTGAGGCGTTGAGGCTGGTGTTTTTGTCTTGGTCTTCCGTCGGTCCGTGCGACTCGACTGAGCGGATGGCCTTGTTTGATGTGGCCTCCCGCTCCTTGGCCATGTACAAATGTATTTGCTCATCAGGTAGCTGCCGAAGCTTGGAGGGCTTGATGTTGCCTTCGGTGGTGGTATTCGGTAAGACATTGGATGATGCTTTGCCCGCTGGCTTGGTTGCACTAGTGGGATTGAATGGACTTCGGAGCCCGCTGGTTTCGGCTGGCGCATCCTTGTGCTGAGCGATCGTGCCCTTGGGTGGACTCTCGCCACTTGTCTCGACTTTGCCAGGCTCGATATGCGAAAGCAAGTGATGTGCCAACGCAACGTACTCGTTGAGGACATCGTCTCTGCCCAGCGACTCCTGTTGGCTTTGTGAGCCGGAATTCAGTCGTGACCGCATTGCGACATCGTGCTTGGATGCGTCGGAATGGGAATCCGTCGGAGGTGTTTCCAGACCGGCGAGACGATACAAACTGCTCATCGACCCAACCCCATGCACCACTGGCATATCGCTGATCTGAGCCGGAACGATCGACTCTTGGCTTGGCCGCTCGGTTCCAACTGAATGACCGCTGGACGCTGGCGCTGGCGCTGCCGACCGGCGCGGAGAACCGACCTGGCGCCTGAGACCATCGGCGACAGCTCGGTTGTCTTCAGCTCGAGACGCCGCGCTGCTATCCAAGTTGAGCGACGTCTCGCTGTGGGCCTCCTGCGAAACAGCCAAAAGCAATTGGCAATTAGGGAGGGCCTGATCTGTCATTTCCGAAATGCCGCTGGGTTTCTTGGGAGATCATTGCAAGGATAAGCAAGGGAGGCCTGCGGGCGATCCGGAAAGTCACTCGATGGGCGGTGGACTCGGCAGGCACCCAACGTACCTTGGACGGTGAAAGTCGCTCAAAGTCACCTGTGACATTTGTTGCGGACCGCGGCATAGCGACCTTTTGCTTGAGCTCGTGATGAAAGAGTTGCTGGATATGCTGCAGCTGTTCGTGAAAGTCGTGATGGGTGTGTTCGTGCCTTGTCGGGTCCGGGGTGACCGGGCTAGGTGTCGACGGTGGAACGAGCCGGTTGCCGTGGGAGCCAACGACGTCCGTCGAGTCTGCAGCAAGATGCGGAGTCGATTCAAAGTGTGCCTCGATGCTAATGTTGTGCGTGGGCGAGGAAGCCTTGGATTCGGAAAGTAGACTCTCGATGCTCTTGGCCTTGCCCAGCTCTCCCTCCCCTTTGGCCGGCGGGTTCTTGGAGAGCTTGCGCTGTGCCTGCTCCGAGTCCTCCACCTTGGAAGTGCGCGAATAGAACGACGAGAACAGCGCCCGGGCCATGTCGACCGAGTCGAGCTTCTCCTTGGATCCCTTGCTACTGTCGAGCTTTTCCTTGGAGCCCTTGCTGTTGTCGAGCTTTTCCTTGGAGCCTTTACTACTTTCGCGCTTCTCCTTGAGCTTACTACTGGAGCCTTCGACTTTGTCCCTGGGCTTGGGCTCGTCTTTGCTCCGGATGCTCCTGGGTGAAGACTTTTCCGACCCCGAGGCAGAGTGGCCCTTCTTATCCCAGAACCACGGGAGATGGTGCGACTTGGACTCGGTCTCGCTGGCAGAGGACTTGAGGACGTGCTCTTGCACGAGCTGAGCGGCCTTGCTGTCCTTTTGCTTCATCTGTTCTTGGAACTGCTTGATCGGAACCAGCTCAACGCCACTGGCGAGGAACTTTGGCGAGGCCTGCGCCAGCGGTGGATGGGGCTTCACTGGCTGTTCTGGGGGAGCTGGAAGATTGACGCTCCTGAGAAACACCGACCCAGGACTCTGCAGTATGGGCGACTCGACCACGGGCCCGTCGGGGTCTGTGGGCTCCCACCACTCGTTTTGCGGCCACCGCTGGTCGAGATCGGCGGCGCTGCCGACAAGGCTCTCGGAATCCATATCGATGTCGACGCCGTCGTCGTCGTCGTCGTCGGGCACCGGGACCCCGCTCAAGATGCGCGAAATAGACTCCATCGTGACGGTGCCGTCGTCCTCCATGACCGAGGACATGGCCTCGACCTTTCTCGCCTTGTCGAGGTAGTTGGTGACCGAGACTCGCACAACCGTGAGGATTTTGAGGGTGTTGAAAGGGAAGTTGACCTCATGGCTCCGGAGGTCGGTGCAGCCCGTGACGACGTCGGCAATGATGTCGCTGAGAGTCTCGACAAAAGGGTTGATGTCGGTCTGGAAACCGCCTATCTGCTCCTCGAGCTGAAAGCACTCTTCTTGGATAGTGGCCCATTGCTCCGCCAGGGTGGTGCCGGCGTGTGGATGCCGATAGGCCGTTCCCACGTTCACCAGCCGTGTCGAGCCCGCCGACTGGCCCGCGTGGATGCGGCAAATGTCCTGAAAAATCTGAACCAGAACCTGAGCGTCCTGGGCGATCCTGTCGGGCAGCGAGCCCGCAGGGCCGGCCAGAGGCGGCGGCGGACGGAACATGCTCGGCAGCGAAAAGCAGCAAGCTTGGGCCTTGGAGATGTGAATCGATGCTTGCGCGGTACTGGAAGAGACGGCCTTCTTGGCAAAGTCAAGGTTGCGGGCGGCTCAGCCATAGTGTTAAGCGAGTACCCAATCACCGCTGCTGACGACATTCATTGTTTTGTTTGGCAAAGATGCCGGCCAGGCCACCGCACCCAACGAACGACCATCGGAAGCTGATTGCATCGGTTGCAACAACAGCGGCAACAACAGCGGCAACAACAGCGGCAACGCAGTCAGCCCTGCTCACATCGTGCCCCAGCTTGCGCGACTGAGATGGCCAATGAACGACCGCTGGTTGGCCGGATCAAGGCTATCAAGTGTCAAGCACATCCGTCTGGTGAGGGAGGCATATTGGGACATCCCAGCAGGGCCCTGAACGCATTCGGATGAATAGTGGCCCAGGCCAGACATGCCAGTCGGCATCAGACAGACACTAGCGAGGCGAGCCCGTCGCATGCAGTTGACTGTTTGTCGACTGTTTGTCGACTGTTTGTCGGCGGTGGAAGGTGGCCCAAGAAGGTTTTGGAGCGACACCTGGCTTGTAGTGTGTTTGGACATGAACCCAGACCAAGGCAAATATTTCCGCTGGCATGGTCGAAGCGACCGAGTCGACTTTTCGCTGGAGATGGCGCAGAATATTCCGGCAGACAGCACAGGGGGTCTTTAAGGACCGGGAGTCGCCCATCGAGGAGCCCCATCATCAGCACCTCCAACCAGGCATCCTCGCTTCGTGAACCGCTCGATCCTCAAGAAACCATGCTCCTTCTGGCACCCGCTGTCCTCACCCTCCTCGGTGTCGCCACGGCGACAAGACTCCCGCATCAAGCCAGCAACTCCCATGGCTTGGCCAAGCGTGCCACCCTCCAGATTCCTCCTCCGATGCCTGCTCGTGAGTTGTGCGGGAGATGTCGCTGTCCCTCGGGATGTCTCACCATCGCATCTGATCCACCTCGCTGTTGTCTCATCGCATCCGATCTGCATCCAATCGACCAGAGTGGCCCTCGATCGACCAGACCAACTTCATCACCGGCAATCTGCTGACCGATCCTCTTGTGCAAGAGTGAGTCGCTGTCGCTGTGCTGTCTCGCAGCAGTGTGCCAATGCGGTGTGGTGCGGTGCGGTGTGGTGCGGTGCGGTGTGGTGTGAGTGCGGGTGATCTGGTGTGGGAAACATGACATGATGTGATCTGGTGGTGATGCGGTGACTTGCTTGCCGTCACCCTGTATCCCACACCCATCTCTGTTCTCCTGTTCCGTCATTTGGTTCTCTCTCCATCGGGCCGATTCGAGTTGCTAACCGGACTGTGATCGATGCGATTGCGATTGCGATCGGGTCTGGCTGTGGTCGGTCAGTGCCCTTGCCTATGTCCAGTCGGTGGTTCCAGCCTCGCTGTTGAACATCCCTCCGTCAACCTTCGTCAGCGGAGCCACAGTGAAGTACAACTCAGATGGTACGGAGTGAGACTGTGGCGAGTGGGCTGTGGGTTGATCGCTTCCAGCAGGCAGCAACGGACTGGGCCTGGGTCGGCCATGGCCGGCCAGGCTTCCCGGCACGCTCTCGATGTCGGCTCTGGCTGGTATCAGCCATGATCGACCATGATTGACTTTGCCCAAGTGTGCCCGAGTGTGTTTGATCATGATGTTGCCACACCGCGATGCTCACACCACCATTCCCACACTATTGCTCCATCGCACCGACACCACCACACCGACACTCTCGCACAGTCAATGCCAACTGCTACTGGCCATACAACCTCTGTGTCCGCACTGCCGCTGGAAACGGCTATCAGGCCGATGTCTACACCTGCCCTCAGCCCGGCACCTGGGGAATCTCCTTTGACGACGGACCCACTGTCGATCCCGTCACCCACGACGACTCGGCCGCCATCCGTGCCCAGCTCGACAAGATGAACATCAAGGGAACCTTCTTTGTGGTTGGATCGAACGTCATTCAGAACCCCCAGATTGTCCTGGACGAGTACAACGACGGCCACCAGATCGGCGTCCACACCTGGACACATCATCCGCTCACAGCTTGCACCAACGAGCAGATCGTTGCCGAGATCAAGTACGCCGAAGCAGCCATCTACAACGCCACCGGACAGGTTCCGAACTTTTTCCGTCCTCCCTATGGCGACATTGACGACCGAGTGCGTGCCATTGCAAACGCTCTTGGATATACCGTCACGATTTGGAGTCAAGACGATCTTGCGGCCGACCAAGACACCACTAGTGCTGCGATCGGCCAGAGCTTGATCAACAGCGCCACTTCGACCTGGCTGTCCAACTCGTCTGCCAGCTTTGTGTCGCTCAGCCACGACATCACACCGTTCACCAGCAGCGTCATCCTCGGGATTCTTCAGTATGTCGACGCCAACCGTGCAAGCATCAAGCTGAATATCCAAGCCGTCGGTACATGTGTCAATCAGCCCTGGTACCGATCCGGATCTAGTGGAGGCGGCTCCGTTCAACCCAGCGGAGGTATTCAGCCCAGCGGAGGTATTCAGCCCAGCGGAGGTGTGCCACCCGGTGGTAGTGTGCAGCCCAGTGGAGGTGTTCAACCCACAGGAGGTGTTCAACCCACGGGAGGTGTTCAACCCACTGGTGGAGTCCAACCCACTGGTGGAGTTCGGCCCACTGGTGGAGTCCAACCCACTGGTGGAGTCCGGCCCACTGGTGGAGTTCGGCCCACTGGTGGTGTTCGGCCCACCGGCGGTGTTCAGCCCACTGGTGGTGTGCAGCCTGGTGGTGGTGATCAGCCCGGAGGAGGTGGTCAACCTTCAGGTTCGTCTGGCTCCCTCCCCCACCACATGGCGATTTGAACTGATCTCCATCCCGTAACGAGAACAGCTTTGTGGGATATTCTTTTTCGTATGGCAGCCCCGACGCCGTATCTTTACGTGCTCGGCCTTTTCCTTTATACACTGAACCACGATGCACAAATCATCACAATCTAACACCATCATCTTTGACACAGGTTCGACTCAAGCCACCGCTACCTCCACGGCCTCCTCGACGACACCCTCTGCTTCCGGTGCTGCGACTGTTGGCCCAAGCTCTGGCTCCGCCTCTGGATCCTCTTCGGCAAGCAATACTCCCAAAGCCCTCGCTTCCGGCGCCACTGCGATGACCACTCCTCTTGCGTCGCTGCTCACCGCTGCTGTGGTCGGCGCCGTGATGGCAATTGGCTTCCGTGTCTAAGCTCTATTGCTTCGGCAGCCCTAGTTGCTCGATACCGCATTAATAGTGACATTTGGAGAAGAGGAGTTGTCGTTCTCGACTATACCCGCCATGCGATCTCGACTGGAGCGCTTGTAAAATTGAACGAGACACCCTGCGTTTGTCGCTTTTGCTTCTGAGTGAATACAATATACGTTCATCATCCATGATGACCACATATCCCATGGCTCCGGGGAGGGGGCGCATCACCAGCGGCATCGGATGCGCAATATATCGACAGGCAGAGTCCATCGGCATGCAGAGTATATCGGGAGCAAGGGCAGCGTGGCTGACTCTCGATGAGACCGACGATGGCCACTGTTAGCGGATCATAGCCCTTTTCCTCAAACCAATATCTCGCCTATGCTATGTCAAGAACGAAACGGGACAGCGCCCGACCACGATCCTCCTGGTCCGTTCGTCTGTCCGCACCCCCCCCCACTTCGTTTGACGGCAGCGACAGACCCCAGCCGCGTGAGCATCGGTGTCTCGCACCCACAAAGGCCCCTTTGCTTCGCCAAGATTCGCCCATTCCATTTTGTTGATCCCTCCTTGTTTGGCCTTTCTGTCGTGCAAGCATGTGTGCGCCTGTGCTCTCGCTTTCCTTCCAGCTTGCTCGGCCCCTTGCTCGGCTCCCTGCCCCTCCCCACCGGCAAGACGGCCGCGTCCTGTCGCCCAGACGCAAATGTTTGGCGTCGGTGCCAGGCACAGCGCGTCCGCGTCGCGGTTCGGCCGACCCCTGTGCGCGCTCCGCCGCGTGCCGCGTCAGCGCGTTGCTGCGCGGCCAGGCGGGGGGCACAGCGCCACCGTGCGGGTGCGGGCCGCGGCAAGCAAGGCAGCGAGGCAAGGCAGGGAGGCAAGACAGCGGGCCGGCGCACTGTTGGTGTGGCTGGGTTCAGTGGAATGTTCCACTCGATATGTTGCCGAGCGAGGCCGCCGCCGCCGAACGTGGGTCGCCCTTTTAAATACGCCGGCAATCCGCCTCTTCGTCGCGACATCGCCCTCATTCGCTTCTGGCCTTCGCGACCTGTCTTCGCTTTCTATCCAAGCCCCGCAGCTCCCTCTTCCATCCATCGCACAAACCTAATCTCTGCACATATGCATACCTCTGCTCTTCGACCCTGGGCTCTGGCCCTCGTGGCCCTGGCTCCTCTCTCGAGCGCCGCTCCTGCTGGGCACGACCTGGCTGCTCTGAACACTGGCGGCCACTTGGCCGTCAACCTCGACGCCTCGGCGCCTTCGCTTCAGATCCCTCCCCCGATGCCTCAGGGTAAGCCTGCGTTAGCACAGTCGCATCGGTGCCGTCGTCGCAAACACCTCGCACATGAGCACATGGCTTTGCGCTGGCGGTGTTTGTCCTGACCCCTCTCCCCTGCGTCTCCCCTCAATCACATCTTGGCGATTGGTCCCCCTTCCAGCCTGGCCTCCCGTCGATCAGCTGCATTTCATTCCCGATTCGTTCCTCACGGACCCGCTGGTTCAAAAGTAAGCGTCTTGCTGCGGCTCGTCCCAGATTTCAGCGTGGTCGCTGCTTGGTGTTGAAGAACGCCGACACTCGCTCCCTACTCTTGTCGACTGCTTCGAATTTCCCGCCTGACTCGACCTCTGTTATTAGTGCCCTGGCTTATGTGCAGGCCGTCGTCCCAGCCAATCTGCTCAATCTCCCTGTGTCGACCTACATCAGTGGTCCCACCGTCAACTACACTGCCGATCGTGAGTTTCTTCCACAATCCCTCCAGTGTCCACTTCGCATCCCTCGGGTCGGGCTCGCTGTGTTGGAGAGGGGAGGGCAGGCTGTGGGCCATTCCTGCGTCTGGTCCGGCGCCGGGCCGCTTGCCTGGTCGGCAGATCGGTCTCTGTCTTGTCCTCGACGCCGTCCCTGCGACGCCACCCTTGCGTGTGGCGGCCATGGGCTGTGTGGGCCGCTGCACCGCATCCTTGTCGAACGATATATGCCATGCCCAATGCTTAAACCCAAACCACACACCATCTAACCCGCTCAATCCTCTCAACATGCTCTGTCGCTCGTCTGGACTTGGTCCGCAGCCGTCGCCAACTGCTACTGGCCCAAGACCCAGTGCGTCCGCACCACCGCCACTGCAAACTACCAGGCCGATGTTATTCAGTGCCCTCAGCAGAGCACCTGGGGCCTCGCCTTTGACGACGGACCAACCAACGACACCGTCAACCACTACGACTCCATCTCCATTCGCCAGCAGCTCGACAAGATGAACATCAAGGCCACCTTCTTCATCGTCGGCACCAACCTCATCATTCGCCCGAACATTGTCCTGGACGAGTACAACGACGGCCACCAGATCGGCGTCCACACCTGGACCCACCACCCGCTCACCGCTTGCACCAATGCCCAGATCGTGGCCGAGATCAAGTACACCGAGGCCCTGATCTACCAGACCATTGGCAAGGTGCCCAACTTCTTCCGTCCTCCCTATGGCGACATTGACGACCGTGTCCGTGCCATCCTGAGCGCCCTTGGCTACACCATCACCATCTGGAACAAGGATGACTTTGCCGCCGACCAGGCCACCACCTCGGCCACGATTGAGAAGGGCCTGGTCAACAACGTCACCTCGCAGTGGCTCCTCCCCAATCAGCCTGGATTCGTCTCCCTCAGCCACGACATTACCCCGTTCACCAGCGAGGTTGTCCTTGATTACCTCAAGTACATTGACACAAACCGCGCAAGCATCCCCCTGACCATCGAGCCCGTCGGAACCTGTGTCAACATTCCATGGTACCGCGCCAACTCGACTATCGTCGCTTCGTCCACCACTTCCTCCGGAGCTTCCGCCACAGCCACCAATGGCAATGGCAGCGGCTCGCTGAACAAGTCTGGCGCTGCTTCGGTTAGCGCCATGACGGCCAACACCATTGCTGCTGTCTTTGGAACCGTTGCTCTCGGCCTCGTTGTCATGCTTGCCCAGTAATGCCGCGGGGAAAAGAGAGGAACGAAGAAACCAGGCAGCTTGCATGCACGCTTGCCCTCCACACACATATTTAAGCTTTTTATCTCCGGGGACCCTACTCTCTAAGCCATGATGCATTGGTTTGTTGTTGGGTTTGCACTTGATTATTGGCGGCTGCCAGCCCGTTTCATTTCCTGGTCGTTATTTTTACTGGGCCGGCCTTGGGCTTCCCCTCCCCCTTCCCCTCCCTTCCGAACCCTGCCTTGGCACTACTCTAGAATCGATGATTTTCATTCGTTTTGCTTTACTATTTTTTGATACTGGTGAGGGTTTTCCGTTTCGCCTTCTCCGATCTTCACGGTCTTTATTTGGGCATATGCAAGTGTGTTCCGACACGTCTCGTCTGGGCTCGTCGCCCATCGGGTCGTTGCGAGAGACGATACGATGCTTGCCGAGCCGAAAAGCAAACACTACACTCAATCCTCATATTCATATTCATATTCGTATTCATGAATCGATTTGACCTTCCACAACGAACATTGCGGGTCCCTTGGGACTGCGGTGTTGGGTCTCGGGTCTCGGGTCTCGGGCGGTGCAAGGATGAGCAAGACCCCCTGGTCGTATGGCTCAGCGACGGGCCACATGTCTGCTGGTGCAGTCGGTGGCGAGGCCAAGGAGCCGGACGAGACGGTGGTGGTGGAGGAGACTTTGCGGCTCTCCATGATGCATGCAGACCGAGGCGGGGGCGATTCATCGCGAACGGCATGTCGCCTGCTGGGCAGCTGGTCGTCATCGAGGCGAACCGATGCAACGGGATCCGGGCTGGGTGTGCCCCGTGAGCCTGTCCAAGGTCCACTCCAGGCCGGGGAGATGGCCTCTCCGATCACCCGCCCGCCCGAGACGATAGGCGGTGGGGCGGTGGCAAGCAAGGAGCAAGAAGGGCGCAAGACGGATGCAAGGCCGGCGGAGCTGGGTTTCCAAGGACCCAACCAGATGCGAGCGACTTTTGGCTTTGCTTCGACTCCTCAGAGCCCTTCGGGCTGGCGGAGGATTGAACCTCGGGTGGGCCTGTCTCCACTGTGAGACGACCAGGCATTGCGGGGCAGGCTGGTCTCCCAGGGGATGCAGCTCTGTGTCATGGAGTGGGCCTATAAATCGATATGGAGCAGCTCCATCAGCTTCTTGGGCCAAACCTTTCATGAACAGGAGCCCAGATCGCCCTCGACCACAAAACGAATCAACGACATGCCATCTCAAGCTGCCGTTTCCGTATTCACCATTCTCCTCGGTGCTGCCACGGCGACAAGACTCCCGCATCAAGCCAGCAACTCCCATGGCTTGGCCAAGCGTGCCACCCTCCAGATTCCTCCTCCGATGCCTGCTCGTGAGTTGTACGGGAGATGTCGCTGTTCCTCGGGATGTCTCACCATCGCATCTGATCCACCTCGCTGTTGTCTCATCGCATCCGATCTGCATCCAATCGACCAGAGTGGCCCTCGATCGACCAGACCAACTTCATCACCGGCAATCTGCTGACCGATCCTCTTGTGCAAGAGTGAGTCGCTGTCGCTGTGCTGTCTCGCAGCAGTGTGCCAATGCGGTGTGGTGCGGTGCGGTGTGGTGCGGTGCGGTGTGGTGTGAGTGCGGGTGATCTGGTGTGGGAAACATGACATGATGTGATCTGGTGGTGATGCGGTGACTTGCTTGCCGTCACCCTGTATCCCACACCCATCTCTGTTCTCCTGTTCCGTCATTTGGTTCTCTCTCCATCGGGCCGATTCGAGTTGCTAACCGGACTGTGATCGATGCGATTGCGATTGCGATCGGGTCTGGCTGTGGTCGGTCAGTGCCCTTGCCTATGTCCAGTCGGTGGTTCCAGCCTCGCTGTTGAACATCCCTCCGTCAACCTTCGTCAGCGGAGCCACAGTGAAGTACAACTCAGATGGTACGGAGTGAGACTGTGGCGAGTGGGCTGTGGGTTGATCGCTTCCAGCAGGCAGCAACGGACTGGGCCTGGGTCGGCCATGGCCGGCCAGGCTTCCCGGCACGCTCTCGATGTCGGCTCTGGCTGGTATCAGCCATGATCGACCATGATTGACTTTGCCCGAGTGTGCCCGAGTGTGTTTGATCATGATGTTGCCACACCGCGATGCTCACACCACCATTCCCACACTATTGCTCCATCGCACCGACACCACCACACCGACACTCTCGCACAGTCAATGCCAATTGCTACTGGCCATACAACCTCTGTGTCCGCACTGCCGCTGGAAACGGCTATCAGGCCGATGTCTACACCTGCCCTCAGCCCGGCACCTGGGGAATCTCCTTTGACGACGGACCCACTGTCGATCCCGTCACCCACGACGACTCGGCCGCCATCCGTGCCCAGCTCGACAAGATGAACATCAAGGGAACCTTCTTTGTGGTTGGATCGAACGTCATCCAGAACCCCCAGATTGTCCTGGACGAGTACAACGACGGCCACCAGATCGGCGTCCACACCTGGACACATCATCCCCTTACCTCGTGCACCAACGAGCAGATCGTCGCCGAGCTCAAGTATGCCGAAGCAGCCATCTACAACGCCACCGGACAGGTTCCAAACTTTTTCCGTCCTCCCTATGGCGACATTGACGACCGAGTGCGTGCCATTGCAAACGCTCTTGGATATACCGTCACGATTTGGAGTCAAGACGATCTTGCGGCCGACCAAGACACCACTAGTGCTGCGATCGGCCAGAGCTTGATCAACAGCGCCACTTCGACCTGGCTGTCCAACTCGTCTGCCAGCTTTGTGTCGCTCAGCCACGACATCACACCGTTCACCAGCAGCGTCATCCTCGGGATTCTTCAGTATGTCGACGCCAACCGTGCAAGCATCAAGCTGAACATTGAGCCCGTTGGCACCTGCGTGAACAAACCTTGGTTTCGCTCCGGGGCCGGAGGGAGTCCAGGCGGCACCAACACCGGCCGCACCAGCAGCCCAACCACCGCGGGGCTGCCGTATTTCGCTTCGACACAGGCCGCTCCGGTCGTAACGACAACAGGCAGCAGCCCGGCGGCTCCGCCGACGTATCCAACCGCACTGGCGCTCGCTCCTAAATCGGCCTCCCATGCACCGACACGGCTTCTCGAACCTGGGCATGCGTCGTCGATTCTTCTGCTCGGTCTTTCGCTGGGGCTTGTGATCTGCTGGCTGTGAGTACCTCGTTCCCGTGGCAAGGCCGGCGTGGGGCTGTGTTTACCCATCCAGCCGAACAGACAGGGCCGCCGTTGTCTCCACTCGGTGGCGGGCCCTTTGTCGAATGACTGAGGATGTGCAGCGGACAAGCGGACACAAACCTTGCCGCGACTGGGCTCCAAACGGAGGCCGGCGGATGATGGCGCCTTGTGCGGCGATGGCCATCTTAAGGGTGTCCGCGGGACGCAAACTCGACGCCGCCACTGTCCCAGGCGCGTTGCGGGCTTCGGGGGGCTGTGTCGTTGTCTCTTTGTGCTCCTGCCATCCAATAAAACCCTCTGGGCATCAACAAACAGCAAATCGCCGTCCACGGCCGCGGACAGGCGCAGACAACGGTCATACGCGCCTCCACCACGTATAAAGCCGACGGCTTTGGCGCAGGTCCTTTCCCACCATCGCTCGCTCGTTCGTTCGCTCCATCGTCCTTTGGGCCCCAAGTCGCCTCATCCGTTGTTTCCCAAGCCCCGTCTTTAGCTGCTCCCCGTTCACAGGTTCATCAACAAAAATGCGTTCCCTCACCATCCTCTGCCTCCTCGGCGCCACCCAGACTGCCTACGGCATCGGTATCGATCTCAGCCAGATCTACAAGAACGGCTTCAGGGTGTTTGCTGCCGATGCCAACCCCACAAGCAGCGCCGTGTCCCCTGTTACCACCTCGGCTGCCCCCGCTCCTGCGTCCACTGGCCGCCCTGCTCTGCAGCTCCCTCCCCCGATGCCCAAGAGTAAGCCAGCACCCGCTGTCCTGCTCTGCTGCCCATCCTGTAGTTGTGGGCCTGGTGTGGCATCTGTTTGGCCTGCTGACTCGAGCTGACCCTCGTTTGTTACTGCAGAGTGGCCCTCGGTTGACCAGACCAACTTCATCACCGGTGATCTCCTCAAGGATCCCCTCGTGCAAGAGTGAGTCACTCGCTTGTCGCGTTTACACACGTCTACTAGTCCACGTTGCCAATCGAGATGGTCACAATCAGATTTCTAACCCCTGTGCTGTGATCTACCAGTGCCCTCGCCTATGTCCAATCTGTCGTTCCCGCCTCGCTGTTGAGCATTGCACCTTCGACCTACGTCAGTGGATCGACTGTCAAGTACACTGCTGATGGTAAGCAGGGCCACTGTCCACTGAATCGGCCTTGGCTGCTAAGAATCGGCATCCCGAACTAACTTGCTCGTCCTTCTGCTCACAGCCAACGCCAATTGCTACTGGCCCAGCAACCTCTGCGTTCGCGCTGCCGCTGGAAACGGCTATCAGGCCGATGTCTACACCTGCCCTCAGCCCGGCACCTGGGGAATCTCCTTTGACGACGGACCCACTGTCGATCCCGTCACCCACGACGACTCGGCCGCCATCCGTGCCCAGCTCGACAAGATGAACATCAAGGGAACCTTCTTTGTGGTTGGATCGAACGTCATTCAGAACCCCCAGATTGTCCTGGACGAGTACAACGACGGCCACCAGATCGGCGTCCACACCTGGACACACCATCCCCTTACCTCGTGCACCAACGAGCAGATCGTCGCCGAGCTCAAGTATGCCGAGGCCATCGTCTACAACGCCACCGGACAGATCCCTTACTTCTTCCGTCCTCCCTATGGCGACATTGACGACCGAGTGCGTGCCATTGCAAACGCTCTTGGCTACAGCGTCACCATCTGGGACAAGGATGATCTTGCCGCCGATCAAACCACTACCTCTGTCTCCGTCGCCAACAAGCTCATCAACACTGCCACCTCGACCTGGTTCACCAACTACACGGCCGGTTTCATTTCCCTCAGCCACGACATCGACCCCTTCACCAGCGGCGTCATCCTCAGTATTCTCCAGTATGTCGACGCCAACCGTGCCACCATCAAGCTGAACATTGAACCCGTTGGCACCTGCGTGAACAAGCCTTGGTTCCGCCCTCTCAAGAACGCTACCGCGACTACGACTACCTCTGTTTCGGCTTCGTCGACCGCCGCTGCCTCCGCTTCTTCCTCTCCCTCTCCCACTAATGGCTCCAACCTTGTCTCTGGCTCCGCCTCGACCTTCAAGGGTCTTGGTCTCCAGCTCGTCTCGGCTGCCGCTGCTCTGGCTTTTGGTGTCGCTATGAACTTCTAGACTCATTACCCCGACAAATCCCCCCTACCTTCTAATGTGCACTCATCGTTCATCCATCGTATTTATTCCTACCCAGCTATAAAACAAGTTGTGGTACTCCGCTTTTTATTTTTCTCGTCCCCTCACCCCAATTTTCTTCACACCGACCTAACTTGATTTGTGCATGACAAATAAGACTCTATTCTGGACAATGAATAAACGCAGCTTTGACTGCAGCAATGCTTCACGACACTTGATTGCGCACGGATGTTATCGACCTCGGTGATGGGTGCTGGCCCAGAAACCTGACGGGGGGCGGCGGCGCTTGGTGGGTGGGCGAGAGTGGGGAGATGAGCAATTTTTTGGAGCGAAGAGGCAAGGCGTTTGTGCGATCCCGATGGCGTTTCAAGAGCCCCCACCCCAACGCCCCTCTCGCCTCCATGCGAGGGATACTTGGCCAACGCCGAGCTCAGGCCAGCGGATCGTCCTCCCATAACGAGTCTCAAGGAAGCCAGCGGCGCGGTTGAAACAATTGAAAATTGGTGTCGAGACGGATCACACCATCGTGCCCAACGATCCACCACCACCAGGATGGCGACGACGGGTGGGGCTCAATTCGGGACGGTGGGACCCGATCCCGCCCCACCACCGAGCCGCTTCTTGATGCGCGGAGCACGCTTGATTGGGTGATAGCATCCTGGAGCGAGAGCAAGCCGGTGAGAGAGTGGGAGTGGGAGTGGGAGTGGGAGTGGGAGTGAGAGTGGGAGTGGATGTGAGAGTGGGAGTGGGAGAGCGATTCCGTGGAGAGAGTCGTGACCATGAATGTGGATGTGTTCATGGATACCCATGGGGCCCGTCGCGGATGCATGTCACATCATCGACCGTCCGTCACTGGATCGGTCTGCCTCGTCATGGCCGCTGCCATCGCAGCTCGCTCTGCAACACCACAACCACCACAACCACCACACGCACGCACCGAGATAGGAGGCATAGCTGCTGGTGCGCTCGTGCTTGACAGGTCCGTCGTTGTAAACCAGATCAAAGCCGCCAACACGGGTCCTGAGCTTCTTGTCATTGGTGTATCTGTGGTGCGGATGGTGCGGATGGTGCGGATGGTGCGGATGGTGCGGATGGTGCGGATGGTGCGGATGGTGCGGATGGTGCGGATGGTGCGGATGGTGCGGGATGATCAGTCGTGGTGGTGCGGGATGATCAGCCGTGGTGGTGGTGGCGGTGGGAACCGCACTCGGCCCCAGCTCATCATGCCTCTGCCTGGCCCAGCCGCCACCGCTGCTCGACATTGGCGGCTGGGTCAACAGACACCTCCGGCACAGGCGCCATGTGCCGCCTGTCGTCGCTGACCTTTTCTCAAAGTCAATGACATCAAAGGCGTCGTTGAGCATTGCATACTTGAGGTCGTAGTCGAACTGGGTCTCGGCCGTGAGCGACGGCGACGCATTCACCTCGAGCAGCCATCTGCAGAGGGTGGGAGGATGTGCGTTGCACAGGCGAGTGGGTTGAGGCGGACATGGTATCGGCGGATGGTGTCGATGGTGTTGGTGATGTTAGTGATAGTGTCGGTGATGTCGGTATGTTAGTGATGGTGTCGGTATGTTAGTGATCGTGTCGGTGATGGATGATGGTCAGCAGGTGGTCGGCGAGTGGCGGGTCCGTGCGTGCAGTCAAAGTCGACCCAGGATCAGGCCCAACACATACGGTCTGAGGGCGTCGTCGATGAGGATGTCATATCCGTATCTGTGGATGCGGTGGGTGATGCGTGGTGAGCGGTGAGCGGATGTTGGGTTGGAGACAGATGGGGTGGTGTTGCGCGTGGTGATGGGATGGTGCAGGTGGTGGTGCAGGTGGTGGTGCAGGTGGTGGTGCAGGTGGTGGTGCAGGTGGTGGTGCAGGTGGTGGTGCAGGTGGTGATGGAATGGTGCAGGTTGCAGTTGGTGGTGATCATCACACCGACATCCACATCTGCGCCAATTTCCAGACGATCTTCAAGCAGCCCAGTCAGTCCTCATGCCCGCACCACCACCACCACCACAGCCACCAGCACCACCACAACCACCACAACCACCAGCACCAGCACCGCCGGCCGCTACTCACAGCTCAAAGCAGTGCTTGTCGTTGATCATGACCTTCTGGACACTCATCAGACTGCGCACAATCAGCGCCTCCATCTCGGTGAAGAGCTCGTTGATGGCGGCGGTGCCGTGCTTGCTGGTGAGATAGGTCTTGAGGTTGCGCAGGAGCCACTTGCAACCCTTGTCGCCATCGTAGTGCGGCGAGGTCTTTTGGATGGCGACGTTTGTGGCGTGGATATCTGGGGTGGGAGTGTGAGAGTGTGAGAGTGTGAGAGTGTGAGAGTGTGGGAGTGTGAGAGTGTGAGAGTGTGAGAGTGTGAGAGTGTGAGAGTGTGAGAGTGTGAGAGTGTGAGAGTGTGAGAGTGTGAGAGTGTGAGAGTGTGAGAGTGTGAGAGTGTGAGAGTGTGAGAGTGTGAGAGTGTGAGAGTGTGAGAGTGTGAGAGTGTGAGAGTGGAGTGATGGAGGCGAGTCAATCGTGGGCGACATTGTGCAAGCTGTTGCACACAAAAGCCATGAAACAGATCGAGACGGACGACACACATCGAGATATACAGCACACATCAACACACGCCATGCATCAGGTCACAGCCGGGCAGCCGAGCAGCCCAGAGTCAGAGCCACAGCGCCACTCACAGAGGTTCGAAATGTCCTTTGAGTTCATCGAGAACTGGTAGTTGGAGAAGCGACAAAAGCCGTTGCGGTGGATGTACACCACCAAGGGATAGTACGATGTCACCAGCACATACACTCGGATGTCAAACTTTTTCCCTGTGGACAGCGACGCCTCAGTCAGTCGAGCACGACCGCCGTGCAGTGGTCGATTCGGATGGACCGGGCCATCCGACGACAAATGAGTAGCAGCAGCAGGAGTATCAACACCACATCAACACCACAATACCCCACAACATCAGCACCAGCACCACCAGCACCAGCACCACCAGCACCAGCACCACCAGCACCAGCACCACCAGCACCAGCACCACCAGCACCAGCACCACCAGCACCAGCACCACCCCTCGGCCTCACCTCCGATCAGATACGGGTTCTCAATGTACTTCTGCACAATGTAAGCCTCGGGTGCATCGCCGTCCGATCCACCCCGCACCCTCGGGTCCTTGCGCCACTGGCTGATCTGCGACATCTTGTTGATGAGGAAGATTCCCTTGCCCTGTGCCTTGCCGACGGGTTTCATGATCCACACCGATCCGGGGTTGCGCTTGAACTCTTCCTGGAACAGGGCGTGCTCCTGGGGAAGCACATAGGACGTGGTGATGAACTCGAACTTTGCAGCCTCGGTCTTTCCGTACTCTTTCTCCATGGTCTTGATCATCCGCTTGACGTTTTTGACCAGGAGGTCCTTCCGGGTGAGCTGAGGCGAGGTGGTCAGCGAGGCGGGTAGTCAGCGAGGCGGGTGGTCAGTGGACGATGGAGACACAGTCGACTGTGGGCGGCCAGTGTGGACCAACATGTGGTGGTTGTCGACGGCGTGCCAGAGTGGTGAGACTGGATGGATTGGATCATGGCTCCCACAACTGATCACTCACTCAGACACTCCCACACTCACCTCCGCTCACACTCACACTCACACTCACACTCACACTCACACTCACTCACCTCGTAGTGGTTGCGGTAGTGGTTGATCTTCTGGTGCTCTTGCAGATACACATGGTCAAAGGTCTCGTGTACCCAGTGCACATCTGCCCAGAAAAAGTCCCAGTCCATCTCAGAGTCGCCTTCGCGCCACGACCGATCCCGCATCACATCGTACACTGTGTTGCGGAGCGACGTCCGGAACTTGATCTGGATGGCTGCCGCTGGTGTGGCCGAGGCCGGGGCCGTCCCCGTGGCCGTGGGGGGAGGCACCGGTGTCGCTGCAGGGCCGCCTGTGGTCGGCACACCGTTGGTGGATGCAGCACCCGTTGTCGCTGTCGCCGTCGTTGCTAATGTCGTTGCCAATGTCGAGCCGGTGATCGATGCCTGGCCGTTGGGCGATGGTGTCCCGTTGGTGGATGCCTCGCCTGCAACAGACGGCGGGTCGGCGACAGAGAGTGATGTCCGCATTGTCGTCCCGGCCACAGACGACGAGGTGGGAGGGACTGGTCCGGAGCGAGTGACTGGTCGAGGCGATCCGGCCATGGACGAAGGCGACCCAGTGCTTGACGACAACGATGACAGCGATGACAGCGATGACAGCGATGACGGAAGCAGCGACAGCGGCAGCAGCGACGACGAGATCAGCGATGACGACAAGAGTGTCGACGGACCCTCCAGCAACAGCGACGACGATGGCGAGCCGAGACTGAGACTCGAGAGCGACATGAGGTTGGGCTGGTGCGGGTCACTGGCAGCGGCGAGGGGAGTTGTGGTGAGGGGAGTTGTGATGGGGGGAGTTGTGATGGGGAGAGTTGTGATGGGGAGAGTTGTGATGGGGAGAGTTGTGATGAGGGAAGCAACCACAGCTGGAGAGGAAATGGAGGCTGCTGCTTCGGCGAAGGTGGATGCCGTGGGAAGTGACACCGATGAGTTGGTGTTGGTGTTGGTGTTGGTGTTGGTGTTGGTGTTGGTGTTGGTGTTGGTGTTGGTGTTGGTGTTGGTGTTGGTGTTGGTGTTGGTGTTGGTGTTGGTGTTGGTGTTGGTGTTGGTGTTGGTGTTGGTGTTGGTGTTGGTGTTGGTGTTGGGAGTGATCCTGGTGGAGATTGCGCTGTCTGCTCCTGCACTGTCTGCTCCTGCACTGTCTGCTCCTGCACTGTCTGCTCCTGCACTGTCTGCTCCTGCACTGTCTGCTCCTGCGGTGCCTTGGGTGGCATTCTCGCCTCCATCCTCGATGGTCGTTGGATTCACTGGCGATCCAGCCACCGAGATCGGGGACGAGGCTGTCCTGATGCCAACCACAGACGACGGAATCAGAGGCGGAATCGGCTTTGCCGACATGGTGGCGGCCGGGGTCGGGCGACCGAAGGGCCTGGCCGAAGGAGGCGACTGAGACAGCGACTGGGACAGCGACTGAGACAGCGACTGGGAGCGGGAGTGCGAGCGAGACAGGGACCGGGACTGCGACAGCGAGCGGGAGTGTGGACGGGAGAGCGATGGGAGGATGGGAGGATGTGGCTGGAAAGCCGGAAGCATTGGGATGGACGGAGCTGGCTGCTGTGGTGGCTGTGACGGTCTCGGAGAGGGCTTGGATCCAGACTCGATACTGATGGCGTTTGGTGGGAATCGGCATGGATCGGAATCGCGGCAGCAATGTCGAGGACCGAGAGATCAGCATTGAGCATCGACCATCGACCATCGACCATCGACCATCGAGAGCCATGAGGGCGAGCCATATTCCGTGGTGCACATCGCATCACTCCATCGTATCGCCCACGTCCCATCACTCCAACCCCACCAGTCCTGCCCCATCATCCACATCCCATCACTCATGCTCACTTGCTCGAGCCCGACGCGGCGGCGGATGAGTTGCTCGTGCTGCTTGCATTGTTCGTGTTGTTCGTGTTGTTCATGTTGCTCATATTTCCCGCGTTGTTGGCTTGTCTGGTGTGGGCGATGCTGAGGGATACTTGCTGGTTGGTGGTGCTGGCTGTTGGCCCGGTGCTGGTGGCCTGCTCGGTTGGTGGCTGCGACGCGCGGATATCCAGGTGAGATCTCCCAGTGGGTTCCAAGTGGGTTCCAAGTGGGTTCCAAGTGGATGGGCCACGATGCGGCAACTCGGCCTGACAGCGTGCAAGAGGCCAAGTGAGATCGGCAATGTCGATGAGGCGGAAGTCGACGAGGCTGGTGGATGCGGATGCTGTCGATGGCCATCCAATCACACCGACCGAGCGACGGCGATTTGGCTCATGTGCTGTGCAGTGGAATCGCCCACTCGCCCGTCCATCGCCTTGCCCACTGCCTTGCCCACCGCCTTGCCCACCGCCTTTCGCACTGCCTTGCACACCACCCCGTCCATCGACATGGCCATCGACTTCATGGACATGGCCTTGGATCCTGTTCTGTGGCTGTGCCGTCACGTGGCGTGGCAGCGGACCAGCCAGATCAAATCGCCATCAATGTCCCAGATCCGCCTGCTCGATTGATCTGCCTGCTTGACCGATCTGCCTGCTCGATCGATCTGCTTGGCCCGGTTGGTTTCCGAGTGTCCAGCGAGTCTCCGAGTGCCCGGTTCGTCTCCAAGTCTTCAATTCCCTCAGTTGGCCGCCGAGTCGAGCTGCATTGGCATTGCGCCTGTCTGGGCTCATCGACACCAACCCACCATCAATCCAACACCCACCACAATCCAACACCCACCACAATCCAACACCCACCACAATCCAACACCCACCACAATCCAACACCCACCACAATCCAACACCCACCACAATCCAACACCCACCACAATCCAACACCCACCACAATCCAACACCCACCACAATCCAACACCCACCACAATCCAACACCCACCACAATCCAACACCCACCACAATCCAACACCCACCACAATCCAACACCCACCACAATCCAACACCCATCACAATCCACCACAATCCACCAGCACCATGCTGCCGCCCTGTCTGATCCGGGCCGCGGGCCGCCCATCCACAATCCTCCGTCGCCAGGCACCCACGATCTTCAGGGCCCTTCCTGCGTCCCAGATGCTCTCCACTCGCATGGTTGCTGCCGACCCCGCAGACACACTCATGCCTCCCTCCTCGTGGCCGCCAGCGATTCCACGGCGATGGATGTCCTCTGGCCGACCAGGCTCCCGCAACAACGATCGTGGTCCAAGCAATGACCGCAACAACGACCGCCGCAACAACGACCGCCGCAACAACGACCGCCGCAACAACGACCGCCGCAACAGCGACCGCCGCAACAGCGACCACCCCAGCAACGACCGCGATCGCAGCTTCCGATCCTCACGCTCTCCATCGGCATCTGGTCCCAGCACCCGCCCCACATCCCGCTTCGGCTCCAGCTCCAGACCCAGCTCTGGTGAAAAGAACACCAAACAGAGCCATGGGACTCACTCGACACAGCGACCGTGGTCCAAGGAGCCAAGAACAGCCGAGACACACTCGAAGCACTCGCCAAAGACCCTCTCGCCGTCTCTCTCGAGACCATCAGTGCAAGCGTCGCAAGCGTTGCAGACACCGCTCGATCCGCATCAGGCCGGCCGGCCAGCAGGGCGACTCGAGTGGCACTCGGACCCAAAGAACCTCGGTACCCGGCTGAAGGCACTGATCCGGTCGGGCCAGATCGACGAAGCCTGGGACCTGATCGATCGACACACGGGGGCGACCAACGACGTTGTGTTTGCCGAGGCGATCCAGGCGTTCAAGGACCACGGCCACTACGGAGATGCGATCGAGGCCTTCAAGCTGGTGAGTCTTGTGTGGCGGCAGAGTCGAGCGAGGATGATCCAGCATGATGATCCAGGGCGGGAACGGCGTGAGCTGTGAGGCATTTCTCGGCATCGATTGGAATGTCTCGGCATCGATCGGCATCGGTCGACGACAGCGCTGCACACCCCAACTCAGGCAAACGGATCTCGACGTTGTTGGTCATGCGGGCTCGCTGGCAGTGGTCTGGCTCATGGATGCAGGTTCATGGTCGGCGGTGGGCGAGAGGATATGGCCCCGTCCTGGCTGGCGCTGACATTGTCTCGGCTCGCATTCTCTCTCGGATCCTTCCTCCTATTTCGTCGACTCCACTTTGGTGCACTTTCAGATGAAACGCCGCAAGATCGTCCCCACGCCCAGTGCATACACTGGCTTGATCAACGGAGCATTCAAAGCGGTCACCCGTCCCGATGTGCTCCCAAGTGATCGCAGCCGCATTTTGCAGCAAATCAACGCCGTCTGGGAGGACCTGCCCAATCCCTCGACTATCCATGCCAACGCAATGCTCAAGCTCTGCGTCCCCTGTGCTTACGAGGGTGGCTGGAAAGTCGCCATCGACATCTTTGACGGCATGATGCTCTGGACTCGCGATGAGCTTCAAGACATTGACTCAGGTGCCTACAACAGCCAAGAGCCCACGTTCTCCTACCCTCCTCCCGACTCCATCTCGTTCTCGACTATGCTGCAACTGTGTGGTGCGTTCTTTCCCTCGTCAAAAGGGTACTCCATGGGACTCCGCATCATGAACGACCTTGAAAACATCCTCGACGAGCCACCGCAAGGCATTCGCAAGCTCGAGATCACAAATATCTACCACGGCATCCAAATGGACTCCCACATCGCGGCTTCCTTTCTGCTCCTCTGTGCCAAGTCCGGACATCCCGAAGCATATCGCAATGCGCAAGTCGTGATCCAAAAGTACCTCGATCTTCCCTCGCAACTCGACCCCGACGCGGCGAACAAGACGATCCTGGACGAATGGAGTGAGCCTCATCGCGAAAAGCTCCTGCTCACTCCAACTCTGATGTTTGCCCTCCTTCGTTTGGCCTCGGCGACGGGGAATGGGTGCCTCGGGCTCGTCTGGTTCGATATCTTCCAGCGACGCAAGCTCGAGTGCGATGACGGTATCCTGAACCTCGCGATCATGCTCTGTGCTGAGCAAGGACGCTTCGGTCGAGCGGCCGAGCTCAATCAACATACGCAGTCCAGGAGCCACGCCCAAAACTCCATCCGAATTGCGTCCCTGGCTGTGGCCCTCGCCAAACAGGAAACGCCGACCGCACCGCTGAGCCGCAAGTGGCTGCAGTCAGCCAGCGACGCATTTAAGAGCGCACAGAAAACCGAGGACAAGTCGGGCAGCACCCGAGCTGTTCCCTATCTCACCACAGCGGTGTTTCGTCAGTACATCGAGCTGCTGATGGCTTACAACGAACGTGCGGCCGCAGCCGCAGTCGTTGAGCGGTACGGACAGCACATTCTGATGATCTCACGACGCAGCCTGGACAACTACAAGGCCGAGCCAGGCCGAGCGCAGAGGATGGCGATGCAAAGCGGTCTCGAGCAGACCATGGAATGCCTCCAATTGTGCAAAGTGGTGCTTCAAGGATGTCTTGCGGACGCCGATGTGCGCCCTGACCGGCGGCAGGAAGCCGAGGCCATGATCGACAACATCAACAGCGTCCTCCTTGGCTGGAAGAGCTGCATGCATGCCGAGAACTCCCGTCGAGCAGCGCAGACAAATACACATCGCCCGGAGTGAGCTGCGATCTGTGTGTGAAGATGTCCCTATCGAAATAAGTTTGCCGCATCCACCCAAAACCCTGCCTCCGGGATGGGCCGACATTGCCCCACCATCCAGATCGGGTCGGCCAGATCGGGTCGGCCAGACCGTGCTGCGCCCGTGGCCAGATCGGCGCGGGTCGTGCGCACCCGCTTGTTGCCTCCCCCCACCATCCACACCTGCACCAAAACGAGCCTGTTGGCGGCGTTGCTGTGATTCTGCCGATTGATGCCTCTGTCTGGATGGCATCGGCAACAGTCCTTGCCTGGTGCGATTCGGGCATCGCTCATGGACGCACGAGCAGCCGCGATCTTCCCCGAATACCCGTCGCTGTCTTGCTGTCTCTATCTCCGACGTTTCAAATCCGCGCTTGCGCCTTTCTAATCGGATCATGTCGGCTTTGCCTGTGGACGTCGCGCAGATCGCATTCGCAGACGAAGCGCGGCCCATCGGTGCTTGTCCAGCCCACCGCCCCTCGCTGTCCGCCTCCACCACGTTCGTTGTCCATCCAACCGAGATTGTCTGTGGCCGCGGAGACAGCGCCCAGACTCGCCGCTGTTTCTTCGCATCCCCTTGCATTAATGCGATTGCCATGGGCTTCCTTGGCTTCCTTGGCTTCTCACGGCCACGGGCTTGTCCGTTGACGCCACACCCGCAAACAGGACCACCCATTGTCTGGGTGGTCCTGTTTGCGCCTGTGCGTTGGGCGATACAGCACTGTCTATGCGTCGTTTGCCTTGCCTCCCACCGACGAGGCCTTGTTGCCGGAGGAACCGGCTCTCGTATCGGCAAGTGCGGCACGGCCACCTTCCGGCTGGTTGTCTGGGCGCCCAGATGCCCGATGAGGAAGACGGCCACGGGCATATATGAGCACCATCTCCCCGCAGGCGAGCGTTGGTCGGGGTCAATCCGCCTGCTTCTGTGCTCGCTTCTGCCGAACGGCTCCAGAAATGATGTCCTCGTTCTCTGTCTGGCGCGCTGCTGCCTTCGTCCTCGCCGTGGGATCGCTCGCCGAGGGGCGTCCTCTCCAGGGCTTTGACATTGCCCGAGTGCCGATCGGAGGCTTCCATCTCGCCGCCGCGCCGTCGACCCTCCAGCTGCCACCGCCGATGCCCGCACGTAAGTTGCATGGTAGATCTGTCAGCACATCGGCCTGTGAGTTCGCGAGTACTCGGGACACGAAATACCAAGCATCGCCCTCCAGCAGTGCCCGCTGGCAACGAGCGACATGTACTGCGCTTGCCAGCGGGCACTGCTCTCGGAGCAACGCCAATCTCGCTCCTACGCCGTGCGGCCGTTTGCCGGACAAGATATCTCCCAGAACTACCGGTTATCACGTGTGCCTAATGTTCTGCCGTCTTGCCGCGCGCCTTGTCTCGCAGAATGGCCATCGACCGATCGAACCGTGCTCATCACTGGGGCGCTGCTGGCCGATCCCCTCGTGCAAGAGTAAGTCCCGGCGTAATTTCCGCCCCTCTGCTCGCCCGTGAGTCACTGACATTTGCTGCCCCGAGCTGTTGTCTCATCCTTTCTCACCCCCACCCAGTGCGCTGAAGTATGTCAACCAAGTTGTGCCCGCTGAGCTGCTGAATGTGCCGCCCTCGACCTACATCATGGACTCGACCGTGACCTACAATGCCGATGGTAGGCGCCTGAATTCGGTTGCTCACAGCATGGCTATTCAGCGCCCCTAGTCGCTGTTGCATCGCTCCACCCATATTCCTGCGCTCTTGGCTAGTATCGTCTATCTGACCAACTCCGGCATCCCTTCTCCCCTTCCCAGCGGTAAAATATTGCTACTACCCTGCAGATCAGTGTTTGAGAACCACAAACACCACCAACTACTTCAGCGACATCTCCTCGTGTCCGGCCGATTACACCTGGGGCCTCACATTCGATGATGGCCCTTCCGTCGACAACGTCACCCACAAAGACACGACTGCCATCATGGGGATGCTCGATGCCATGCAGGCCAAGGCCACCTTCTTTGTCCTTGGCTTTGAAATGATCCAGAACCCCCAGGTTGTCCTGGACGAGTACAACCGTGGCCACCAGATCGGCGTCCACACCTGGACCCACCACCCCCTCACGGCGCTCTCCAACGAGCAGATCGTCGCCGAGATCAAGTACACCGAGGCCCTGATCTACAAGACCATCGGCAAAGTTTCGCTCTTCATGAGACCTCCCTATGGCGATATGGACGACCGAGTGCGTGCCATTGTCAGCGCCCTCGGCTACACCGCTACCGTCTGGAACCAAGACGACACCGCTGCCGACCAGGTCACGACGACCGAGAGCATTGCCACCAAGCTTGTCGGTCTGGCCACCGGCTCCTGGTTCTCGGGCAAGAACGGCTTTATCTCCCTCAGCCACGATCGCCTTCCCTTCACGAGCGATGTCGTCATGCAGATCATGAAGTACTACCAGCAGAACAAGGCCACGATCAAGTACAAGATCGCTCCCGTGGGCGACTGCGTCGGCATGCAGTGGTACCGCAACCTCCCTGCTGCTGCGGTGACCACGACCACCACGACTAGCAGCGCCCCGTCGTCGACTGCTGCGGCTGTTCCTACGGCTCCAGTCCAGGGCAGCTTCAGTAGCGACGCCAGCACCCTGATGCGAGCCCCGTGGACAACTCTCGTCACTTTGGCCGTCTTTATGATGGTCTCCATCCGCAACTAAGGCAGCAAGCAAGCGGGCAGTGCCCGTTGTCACTGCGGCAACCACGGCTCTCAGTTCCGATGATCTGCAGGCCGCATGGTCTCAGCTGTGCAACTGCTTCCCGTCTTGGCTGGCAATCAACGTTTTCTAGTGGGTTTTGGGTATGCTCTTGAGCAGATCCAGCCGTTGTCCTGCGACAAAGATCGACTGGTGCACCGGCTTCACATTTCGCGAAGCTTTGGTATCCCTATACTGGAGCACGGCGCGAGTATTCGAGCATTCGGACAGCTCAGTCGCCCTCGACACAGGCACGGCTCCATCTTGCCTAGAAGCTATGAGGCCGCTGCGACACCAACCTTTTCAAGAACCTCGTTTCTTTGATGGCACAACCCTTTGCTGGCCATCATCACCATTAGCGTGAGGCATCAAAACTATGCACCCAATTATGATTTGCCGTTCGTTTCTTTCGATCGTAGAGATACACAGACACACAAGCACACAAACACCACAAACCCATATACGCACACAATATTTTTCATAGAATCGCCACTTTTTATTCAAGAAACGTAACGGAGACATCTTGCTTCTATCGTTAATGGCTGCTGTTTTCCGGATCCCGAATACACATCCATATATAATCGTCGAGCTACTGTTTGGGGAGAATCGCCTCGTATTCCTGGATCGAATCAGAGACAGTTGGTAGGTTTCACTCTGTGAGCCCTTGCACTCCTCCAGTTCCGTCGAGCAAATCAAGGCATATCAGGGCAAACCAAGGCGTATCAGGGCAAACCAAGACAGCAAAGCGCTCTACACATCTGCCGATTCACTCACCAAAGTCTTCATGAAAGTCCACAGTTCCTTGACACCGCCTGCCTTCAGTTTGTCCACAATGGTTTGGTGAAGAGGGTTTGCGGCCAGACGCAATACGGAGCCATCCAAAGAGAGGGGCACATTTGCTAAGGACACGATCACAATGTACCACGAAGGCAAGCGTCAGTGAGAGAGGGTGTGAATGAATACCGACCCTGATAATCGGAAGTGACACTGACAATCGGGAGCGACGCTGACAATCAGTGGCGAGGCGACGGACTCGGTCTCATCTCCATGGAGCCAACGACGCACCAAGCTCCTTTGGCAGTGTCTTGATTCTGTTTCCCTGGGCCAACAGTGACTTGAGCTGTGAGAGCTTGCCCATCTCCGGCGGGAGCTGCTCGATTTCATTATCACGGACAACCAACTATGTTGAGGCCATATCGAAAAGCGATGATCGTCAATGCGTCAGCATGAAATTGATCGGGGATAAAGCGAGCCCTCGTCGGTGATAACCAAGATGAGCGGCAAGGACAGGCAGAGGTGATGGTGGCAGGCTTGTTTGCCCATTTGGCAAAGTGAATGTTCTTTGCCATGTTGGATGGCAAAGAACATTCTCGGATAACACACCGTTTGGAGAGAGTGCAGATTGCCGATTTCTTTGGGCAAAGTCTTGAGTTGATTATCGGCAAGATGAAGCTCCTTGAGGGTGGCTGGAGGACGCAGCATGGTTAACCACAATGAAGCGGTTAAGGAAGGCACGAATGGTGGAGGCCCGACTTCAGCACCATAGCGAATGCGAATTGCTGGATGTGCGTCAATGGGCCCAGTCAATTACGGATCCTGAATATGCCTCTTTGTCCGGTATGCACATACTCAGAAACCCAAAGTTGGACGAAATCTCTTTGATAAAGTTGCACGAAACATCGAGGTACTGTAAGGCAGGACAGCATCCAAACCCCGACGGCAGCTCCTCGAGCGAGTTGTTGCTGTTGATGATGGAGGGTTTTCGTTTCATTGCCATTGTTTGGGTTGCGACCGCGTGTGTCATTTTGTTATTGAAACAGCCGATCCCCGTTGCATTCGTATTGCAATCGGCGTAAATCCAGATCGTGGTGATATCGGTTGGCGATACCATCGGGGTAGTGCTTCATCCCACGTACCATCCTCAAGCACTTGACATGAACGCGGAGATCCCCTCCGCGCACTCACCTCACACACAGCCGCTTCAGATTTGGAAGGGTGCTGATCTTTTGTGGGAGATACGAGATTTGGTTTGCGTAGAGAGTGAAGCTGGTCAGCTTGGAAAGTCTTGTGATCTCGGTGGTGAGAACTGGTTATGTGCGATAGCGGTGAATATCGATTCGTTCGCAGGACGATGAATCGACGAGTAGCGTGAGTTTGAGATGGAGAGGAGTGTCGCGTCGGCGGTGATTTGGTTGCATGCGAGCCTGCCCAGTTGGCAAAGGTTTAGTCAGGGGCGTACCATTCAGCCTGTTGTGCGATAGGTTCAGCCGTGTGAGCCATGTCAAGTTCCCTGGATGCACAATTCCAACGACAGCGAGAGCCAAGTCAGCGTTAGTTTGAGCGGTACATCAACGATGTGGCCCAGTCGTCCGTTCTCGACACCAGCATCCGCGGCTCGGACATGAGGCATCGCATACAAAGCTCTGGCGGAATCTCCTTCAGCCCTCGGTCGTCGAGATCCAGAAAATCATCATGCGCCTCTTGGGTGTCGGTGATGGTGGCCTTGACGGACTTTCCCATCGCAGCGCTTATCAGCTGGAATTCTAACAAATGTCCGGGACGACGGATGCGCAAGAGAGCAGTTTGAGGATTCACCGCATGCCAGACGAAGGGCAGAGAAAGTCGCGGCAGAGGAAAGGGGTGTTCAAATGGCGAAGGTGGAACTCGCGCTGGCGCCAATCAGATGCTGAACCGAGCACATAGATCCATCCTCTCAATGTTGACTGGCATCGCCCTGAGCCGCTACATTGTCCTGACGCCGGCAGCAATAGTGACCAGAGCGAATGAGCCTGAGATGCACAGTGATCAGCAAACCGAAGCTCAGTTCGCGCAGATGGCTAAGCAGCCTGGGAGCTTTGGCTTGCGGAAGTACACTCACACCCTCTGACTTTCGAGCAGCATGTATCGACTGGACGGAGTGCTTTAGGGGGACGATAGTGGTATGCTACTGTATACAGCAGATGCAACTGCGAGAAGGGTCCATGGTACGGGCTCTGATGCCAAGATGCGACGGGAAGAGGTCGGCGTCTGGAATCTGCAGTATAGCGATATATCCAGACAGCGGCGAAGGAGGGAGGAGGGGGAAGCTAGGGAGGGACAAAGCGAAATGAAAGCTGAAAGGCGAATGGTGCAAAAATGGAACAAGGTGGATAGGCATGCTATGAGACAATTACAGTATCGATGCAGGGAGGAAGGTGTAATACACTCAAGACATATCGAGGAGGAGAGGCACTCAGTGCTTGGAGGCAGCGAGGGCAGTAACGTTCTCGGTCGACCACAGAGCACCGGCTTCAGTAAGCCACCGGTAAGCGCTTTCGTAAACCTGGAAGGACGGTATTGATGAAAGCGTATCAGTGGCTGCAGTGGGCAAAGAAAGATGGCAGCCGCCTGAGAGAAGTTCTGGAAACCGGATCACTCACCATGAAGCTGATTCCTTGGCCGGGAGCAACCCGCAGGACCCGCGGAATAACACCCTTGTAAAACGCTCGCCAGCCCTCGTTTCGATAGATTCCCGCTGTCACGTTTACGAAGCGCTGCCAGCCCTTCTCGTTGGATGGGTTCTTCTGGATGCGTGTCTTGATGGTATCGATGGGGTTGTTGAAGAGCGGGCCACAGGCACCAGAGACGATGCCGGCAAGCAGGGTCTGGTACTGGGGGAGGTTGCCGTTGCGGTCGGGCTGCATCTCGGTGAGGTTCTTCTTGATGAACTGATACACAGTGAAGTTGACGCCCTGGTTGGTGGCTGGAGGAAGGGAGTTCAGAGGAGTCAGGGGCGGCGTCAATGGGCTTCGACAAGCATCAGGGCACAGACAGTCGCTGCACAACCAGAGGAACATTCAAGTGCATATGCTCAGAAGCACGACGTACCTTGGCGGAGAGCAGTCAAGCCGAGGCCCTTGTATAACGAGCCGACGCCCTCTTCCCGGATCATCACCAGTGCACAGTGGAGGGCATTCTTGTACTTGGGAACGTCGAGCGGGTCCATCATGGAGTTGCGCTGCGCCTGGAGGCGGATCTTGATGACATCCATTGGAGTGACGACCAGCACAGATTCGGTGATTCCAGCGCCCAATCCAGCTGTGGATCCAAGAGGAATGCAGACCGAGAGTCAGCCATCAAGAGCCGCACCGCAACAAGGACTGGTCCAGGGGGAGCCCAAAATCAAGCTGCAGGACGGCGAGAAGAATGCATACCAAGGAAGATGCCGCCAGTGTTGGTCTTGCCGTTCTTGTCAGCCAGGAGCTGCTTGTACTGCTCAAAGGAAGTGAAGCGGATGCCAATCTTGGGGATGATGCCGGTCATCACAGCACCAAGGCCCTTGTAGAGTGCAAAGAACCCCTCGTTCTGGACGATCCGGGCCCCGACACCGATAAACGAGTTGGGGCCAAACTGAAAGCGACGGGCACGCATTGGACGGAGGGGAGGACGGGCGAACACCGAACGAGTGAACGAGTGAACGTGGGAAGCGGGTCGTTAGGACGGACACCATGAGAGGAGATGGCAGAAGTTCCAGGGCCGCAGCGGATGGGTACCGCATCGCCACGAAGAAGGAACGGCGGGAGAGAGACTGACTTACGCTGGAGAGAAATCCGGCAGGCCGCAGGGGTACTTGGGCCGAAGCAGCGCTGCCGGGGAACTTGGATGCTCGCTCGCCTCTCAGCTGCAGCCGGACCTTGATGGTGTCGAGGGGATGGCAAATGAGCGCCTCGGCCGAACCAGCGATACCGCCAGCCAGCAGGTGGGTGGCGACGCTCTTCTGCTTCGGCTTTGGGGCGGCGACCTCGGGCTTTGCAGAGGACATGGTGCGGTGCAGCGCAGTGCGGTGTGTGGGAGGGGGTTATGAGCGCGTGGCAGGGGATGCTTCGATGGCAGAGCGAGAGAGCGGCCGGGCTCAGCAGCAGAGAGGAGCGAGAATGGGATGGAATGGAACTAGCGGTGATCCAGGCGAGAGGACTGCTTTATACGCCGCAAGACCGGCGGGTCGCAGCACGGGGATTTACGGAACCGCCAGGGTGAATCATATGAGCGCATGGGCCGGCAGCAGCGACGCTGAAGGATTACCCGGGAGGCAGCAAATGGTCACTCGGCAGCCTTGCCACAAGTCACTATAGCGGGCAAGGGCCTTGGGGAGGTGGCGAGGAGCGTTGTCGCCCGGGCCTGAGGAGGGTATTCCTTTCCCGCGGACCTTGTCGCCGAACCAACAGTGACCTGCAGACCAGGCCAGGAGAACCCAATGTGACCCGCGGACGCATACACAACAGGGCGAGGCGACAGCAACAGCACATGGCAGCGCCCCGTGCTGGGCGATCGCAGTGAGGATGAGGCAGACTGCGTCGACACCGACGCCGCCGCCTGGAAGTGCACCCGTCGCTCTGCAAATGTAATCATCGAGATGGAAATGTAAGCGCTGCCTCGAAAATGTAATCGTTGCTTGCAAATGCCGCCGCTGCCCAGAGCCTTGGCGGCCGTCAACGTTCTCACGGCCCAAGGCCCCTGACAAAAGCATAACCGTTTCAATCGGCCACACCAGACAGCATCCACAACAACGACGCAGCAACGCTGCGAGCACCCCACGCGCCATGCCGCCCGGCCTTGTCCTGTGGCGTATCGGCCTTGCATATGTCCGCCAACAGCGCGCGTGATCCGGACCTTGGGCTGTCCCACGGCCCGCCAATCGCATGCCGCCGCCGCCGTCCGCCGCCGCGGATTGGACGGCCATCATCCATGTCACATCACGCGACGGCGGAGCTTGTCCTTGTCGCGGCGGCCGGTGACACCGTATGGCTGGAGTGTGGCTGGCAGACAGGTGGCTGGCCGCAGCGTGGCTGGGGTGCGAGCCAAATGCACGGCTGTTCCAGAGCCATCGCAAAGGCCCCATCCTGCTGGGCAGAGGGGTGGGTCGCTGGTGCACCCACCCTCGATAAGCTCGGCAACCAGATGCTGTCCTGGCTGCCCTGGCTGTCCTGGCTGTCCTTCCCTTGCTTCTCACCGTCTCCGCCTGGCTTCCTCGCCGCCTCCGACCGCCTCGGTCTTCCGTTGACATGCCTGCTTTTCACATGGCCGGCAGCGATCCTCCCGGCCATGTCCTGGACTCATGAGGGCGCGGCATGTCTGCCACCCGCCAGAGACACAGCTCCGCCACGAGTTTCACATGCAACGATAGGCACATGTCCCCCGCCCGCATCGGATGCATTTGGAGCCGGCGGCGACTCCGTTCCGACATGGCCGGCGACGAACCCAGGGTCCCTGGCAAAGCCATCTGCAGCAACGATGCCCATCCTCCCTCCAACAACAACAATCCCATCCCACACCGAGTGGTCGTTGATACACCGTGTTTGTTCAGGACATGCATAAGCGAACGCATAGGTCCTATCAGATTTAGCCCCCGCCCCGCTCTACTCCCCCAGTCACCACACCCAATCGCCAAGACTCAGTTCTTCTTCTTGAGATCGTCCCGGAGCGCCTTGAGCATCGATCGGATGCGCTTGCCGCTCTTGGACGAGTTCTCTTGCAGCCACGTCTCCATGTCCTTGCGCAGGCCGCGGATCTTGCGCACAACCGGAAAGATCCGCTCGTACTCTGGGTAGTCCAGTGTCTCGCACTGGAGATTGCTGTCGCTCACATCCGGTCCGATGCTCGGTAGGCTTGCCCGTCGATCTTGGATTTGGCGCAGCAGCCACTCGTTGTGAGCCCCCGAGTTCAGCAGCAGGTCAAACAGCGGCTTCCAATGCGGAGCCCAGTACCGCCGGAAGTGCGATCCGGCGACCTTGATCGTAGGCCGGTCGTAGCTGCGGCCCTGTTCCTCGGCCACCTCCATGTACTTGCCAAAGAGGAGCACGTGAATGCATCCGCCCGCACCGTACCAGTCGGCATCGTACTTCCAGGGCATGCCGTTGCGCACCTCCCAGCTCTCGATGCTTGGGTCTGCTTTGGCGTTCCGGTTGCCTGTGCCGATGATTGCCGACTCGTAGCTGTCCATCGGGTCAAAAGCAAATGCTTGGTCTTCTGGGAACAGCCCCAGGTCGATGCCGGTTCCCCAGTCGATGAGCTTGATGCCCATGCGGCTCCACTCGTGCGAGCCATCCGGCCGGTAGACCGGATCCCACTCGTCCATGTTGCGCACCGATTGCAGCCGCAGCAGGATGTTGTCGGGCTTGATGTCGCCATGGACCATACCGGCTGCATGAACTACTTCGATCGTCCGCAGGATCTCGATCGCAAAGAACGTTGCCAGGTGCTCCTCGAGCCCCTGGCCGCCCTGGCGGTTGACGCAGTCCAGGATGCTCCCCTGGTTGATGTACTCCATCCGGAAGACCGACTCGTCCTGAAAGGCATGCAGCGAGATTGGCGCCACAACCGAGCTCAGGATTCGCTCTGGCAGTCGTTGGCGGAGCGTCTTGAGGTTGTAAAACTCCATTGGTGATGGAGGCGACTGGATTTTAATCGCAGAGAACGGTGTCGGCTGCTCGAAGCTGTGGTCGGCATCGCTTGGCGAGCTGCCCCGAGGCGCGGAGGCGCTGGAAACCAGGTAAACCACGCCGTAGCCTCCCTCGCCCAGCTTCTTGACACATTGCAACTCCTCGGCGTTTGGCAGCTCCAGGGCCCTCTTGGAGTGCACAAGACCGTCGAGCGAGCGGCGCAGCTGCTGCGACTCTGCTCTCCGGCAATCGTGCAGGTCGTCCCAGGTGACCAGGGTTTCTTGGAGAAAGTTCAACATCAGCAGCTGAACGCGGGCCGTGCGTGGATCGCAGGGATTCTCGACCGAGACATAATCGTAAGCATCCGCGTCGTCGGGATGGGCACCTCGAGCACCAAACCGTTCGGATGCAGACAGACTAACTCTTGTGCCGAGCGATTGTCGAGGAATGGAGCTGTGCGTTTGCTCGAACTCGTTCAGCAACGATAGCTTGGTCATGTCCTGATCGAGCGAAGGTGCGATCGAGCAGCGTTCGCTCCTGGAAGCTTCGTCCTGCTGTTGCTGTCGTTGTTGCTGTCGTTGTTGCTGTCGTTGTTGCTGCTGCTGGAGCACAATCGTGTCAAGGACTTTGTTGGAGCCCAAGGAATCTTGCCAAAGCCCATCGTCCTCGTCATCTCCATCGCTCTTGCGCACAGCGTCGTCGTCGTCACCCCCAGTATTGAAGGTAATTTCGTCGTGACTATGACTGTGTGTGCGTGTGATGGTGCTCATCGTCAGGTTGAAGGGCGCTGTGCCCTCTTCCGGACCAAAGATTCGGCTGCTGCGGACAGTGCTGGAGTTGGCTCCGAGGATACTGACTTCGGCAATCGGGGTCATTGTGCCCACATATGCAGATTCCCGAGGGCGACGGCGGAGCGACTGGAGCGGGGTCTTGGCAGTCTCATGGAGCGGCGATGCACCGTCGTCATCCAGGTTTTGGTAGAGCATTGGTTGCTGCTGCAACATGGGTTCCTGAGACCCGCCGCGTTGCTGGAGTGGAGAGCCGCTCGAATCAGCACTAGTGTGTCTGGCCTGGAGCACGGTGCCAAAGGCTCGTCTGAAACCAGCGGGTTTGGATGTGGAGGCCACATTGTTTTCGTCAAAGGGATGGTCGTGCGGCTGAAGGTGTTGCTGGGGCGAGGAGTACACTTCAGGAAAGACCTTTCGATCCGAGCGATACTCGGGGCTTGCGCAGCTTTCGTTCGCCGACTGAGGGTCCGAGTATGCCACGAAGGGCAGCGAAGATCGCGACGAGCCGCCGCTGTCTCTCTTCGCCTGGCCCGAGAAGGACGATCGTCCAGTCTCTGGCGGCGAGGGGCGATCGGTCGCAGGCACGAGTGATCTTCGGCCTGCGCCAAACTGGCGAGCCGCCATCGGAATAACCTCGGTGTCGTCCTTGCAAATCTGAAACTGGCTTGCGGCAGGGCGGTAGACCTGTGCCGAGATGGTCTCGTCTTCGGAATCATGCAAGTACTCGCGCTCGGATTCGTTATCGGCCTGATCGAATGTAGTGGACATGCCGTGGCCCGCGTGCTCGCTGGCTGCGCTAGCGTGTGGCAATCCCAGCTCGACCGGTGGGCCGTTGAACATCTCCATGACATCGTCCAGGGCCGCGCGGGTGTTGATTGTGGGTGAGGAAATGACCGAGGACTTGAGCTTGGGCCGGGTCCGCGCAATCGTGTCATCGATGGTGCCGTATGTCTGGAACGAAATCTGGACCACAGGCGAGTCCAGAAGCGGAGCCTCAAAGCTCTTCATCTCCGCGAATGGCGACTCGTGTCGCTGGTCCAGAGGTGTTCGCGGAGTCGCTGCCATGCGAGCCGATGCCTTCTTGGGGGTGAAAAGCTGCTGGATTGGATCGGGCTTGGGCGGCTCCACCGTGTATTGTGTGGCGCGAAGCTCCTCCATACTGATCCAGTTCTGGCTCGCTTCGTCGCAAAAGAGCTCCAGGTTGGTTGTCATGACCTCTGGGGGCTTTTCGGAACGGCCCGCTGGTTTGCTGGGCTCGCCGGACTTGTCTGCAGCTCCATTCGCGGCTGGCCTACTGCCGCCGGACAACGCTGATGCCGCTGGCTTGTTGGCTTTAGGCAGTCGAATGTAGGAAACAGAGATCGAACACAACAAGTGCGGTCAAGTATCAGGTTAGAATCGCTGGATCGCATGAGAGGACTATAGTGCGCCACCTGACACCCAGGAGCGCATAATGAAACCAAATGGAGTATCCGAGGACGGGGTTTGCGTCTAGGCCGCTGATGTCTCAATTGTGTGTGGGAGGGAGTTCCAGTGACCAGCAAACTCTATCCGCGAGCACGATCGCAACAACCCTGGAACTTCATCACTTACGAGCTGCTTTGGCAGGGACGCTGCTGTCGGCTTCGGAGCTCATGGACTCGTCGATGCAATCGATCAGTGCATCTGCAAGATGGGGGAGTCGGTTCGTAGGCGGTGAGTTTCGTGGCGCACCTCAACATCGCTGCCTGCAAGATAGTGACGGCGGTTTGTCATGCAGCACCGCATCGACAGGGGGGTGTAACGACATGGCACAACCGACTACTTGCCTTTGGGTGCAGTGGCAGCAACCGGAGCCAGGGGCTTACGCATAAAGCCAGCAGCTGCTGGTTTGGGTGCACTTTCGTTCTGTTCGTCCTGCTAGATGCCAAAATCGAACAGCATAACGCCGCACGTTCAGGATGTGGCTCGAAACTGACTCTGCGGACCACGCCGTACGAAATATACCGATGATCCTACCTCCTCGTCATCCTGGAAGACCTCGATCTTGGCGCTGGACGGGGCGGGCTTTAGCTTCTGTGGGAGGGTGGATCCTTTCCATTTGCTTGACTCTCGGTAGTTTTCCTTTGTGATCGAGCGCTTGGCGCCGTAGTCGTCCCATGCATTGGATGACTCGGCCGAGGGCAACAAGACGCGGTCTCGTCCGTGGTCGTCATCATCGGGTTGATCTTCATAGACCTGTAGTCTCTGATTCGACGCCCCTGTGCGATCGGCAGCAGACTGGGCTGATCTACTTGGACCAAGGGCAGCCCGGTTGCCCTGGGAGCCAAGAGTCGGGCGGTGCTGAGTGTTGCGAGGCTGAACGACTTCTGCATCCTCGTGGAGGACAGTAAGCGACGGGCGGGCGATGGAGTCGTCAGCGATGCCCTGGGACTTTTCAAACTCTGCCTGGGCGGCGTGCTCATTCTTGCGATGAACAAACTCGGCATAAAGCCGCTTCAGCCGGTCCAGGGGCTGGGCGCTGCGCCGGATGCCGGTGGTGTAAATGGCGTCGGCATCGTCCCATCTGAGGCGACAAGGATGTTGCGGCATTCGTCAGCACTGTGGATTGAGCTCGCGGGACGACGTTCTCGAGACAGGTTGCGGCATGGACGGAGAACTCACCTCTTCTCGCTCTCGAGGAGCAGAGCGTACTTTTCGTAAAACAGAGTAAAGACCAGACCAATCTTGTTGACACTGAGGTACTTGAACATGCCGTGCGGGTCAGAGGAGTGCTCAACAGCCATCATCCAGATGTTGAGGTACCGGATGTCGTTCTGGTAGCGTGGGTCCTTGCGAAAGAGCCGCACAGCATTCTCGATCGCAGCCATGAGGTGTGTGGTGCCCGAGGCATAGTTCTCGTTGAGCCACTGGATGTACTTGAGATGCGGCTCAAAGGGGTCGTCCAGGTCGGCAGGCGCGGCAGCGAGCTCTTGCTCCATCTGAGCCCGACGGGCCTCGAGCTTGATTTTGGCTGCGGTTGGGTCTTCACCGAATCCGCCAAGCGCGGCGGCTCTTCGGCCCTGCCTGAGCGGACGGATGTTTTCTTTCTGTCCCTGGAAGGACTCCATCGACACGGCCTCTGCAGGCTCCATCGCTGTCGCAAGGGCGGGTGTCGGCGGTGTGTTGGTGGCAACGGGTCTGTGGAAACCGGCGATGCCGATCGGGTGATGGGAGGAGAGGGTTCATGCCGAATCAATGATTGCCTTTCTGGGCAGTGATTGCTGGCTGGATCAATCCAACTGGAGCCGTCCTCGAGCCGGACCGAGCCGGACCGAGTCGGATCGAGCCGGATCGTTATCGCCGCTGATGCCACAAACCTGCAGCCATGGGCCAGCGCCTCACCAGCGCCTCACCAGCCATCATCGGCCTTTGCGCTTCCGCTCTCGCTTGCGTATGTACCCGTCGCCATGAGTCTGAAGGGCATACAGAAGGCGTTCGCACGCCTGCCGCAGATGATCAGCTCCCAGATGGGCCACTCCGAGGCCACGCAGGACGCCGAGTATCACGAGCTCGAAGAGCGCTTCAAGCAGCTCGACGCGCTGATCCGCAAGATCAACGACGATACCCGCAAGTTCAAGGACTCGCTCACCTCCGCGCTGGGCTTCGAGGAGAATGTAGCAAAGACCATGGTAGAGCTCTACGAGCCCATCACAGGACGTCGCTCGTCGGCCACCGAGCACGAAGCCGCCCAGTCTGTCGGCGACAGCAAATCCGGCCTGGTAAGCGAATGCAGCACGACGACGGGCTATTGGAAAAATGGCGCACACACACGGCTCACAGCACCACATTCGACCTTTGGTGCTGTCGCCATGACTTGCAGCCCTGGCTTCTGCAGCCCTGGCTTCTGCGGCCCTGGCTTCGTGTTTGCTGATGGTGCCTTGTGCGTCCTTGCAGATCGCGCATTCCCCTGAATCCGCCGAGTCTCTCCAGCGGGTGCAGGACCTGGCTGCTGCCCTGGCCCAGGTGCGACAGGAGATCACACCCGAGCTCGATCGACTGGAGCGGCTCATCATCGGCCCTGCAGCTGACTACGTCCAGATGTTTGACGAGGTGAAAAAGTTCATGAAGAAGCGGGACCACAAGATGCTCGATTACGACCGCCATCGCGACGCCGTCAAGCGCCTGACGGCCTCGGAGCGGGATGTGAGCGCCGAGAAGAAGCTGGCCCGGGCCGAAGCCGACCTGGAGGAGGCCACCAGGCTCTACAACAACCTCCACACCACGCTTATGCAGGAGCTGCCGCACTTTTTCGCGCTGGCCATCCACTTTATCAACCCTTCCTTCAAGGCGCTCTACTGGTGCCAGTACAGGTACTACCACATTGTCACGAGCGCCTTCGAGGGACTGAATGTTCCCCACCATCTCAAGAGCTCGCTGACCGTCCTGGAGGCTTTTGAGCCGATGGAGCAGCAGCAGATCGAGCTGCTGGGCACCCTCAGTATCCCACGTCTGCGCAAGGTCAAGAGCGCAACCTCCGCTGAGCTTGTACCGCCCGCATCCGCCGCCGCTGGAGCCGCAGGGGATGCCCGCGCGCCCTCGACAGCCTCGGCGGGATTGGCGAGATATGCCACGGCCCCGAAATCGACGTTCCCGGGCTCGCCCTCCGAATCCAACCCATGGAGCCAGCCGAACAGCGGCCACTACACGGCCTCTCCTTCCGCCGCCGCTCCGCCGCCTCGTCCTCCCCGCGGGCCTGCGGCGAATTATGTGACTGCCCTGTATGACTACCAGGCCCAGGCAAACGGCGACCTGTCTTTCAGCAAAGGCGACCGCATCGAGCTGATTGAGCGGACCGAGTTTGCCAACGACTGGTGGAAAGGACGCCTGAACGGCAACACGGGAGTGTTCCCCGGCAACTACGTCCAGGAGTTGTAAAGCGCTTTGAATACACTTGGACCAGCACCATAGATGGGTCCCAGAGACAGGCGGCCGATGTGGGGCAGGGCCTCGGCTACAACCCCGTCCGTGCTTCTGCATCCTCAGATGCATTCGTTTGGCCGCTCATTTGGCCGTTCATTTGGTCACCCATCCGTCCGACGGGGTGAGAATCCAGCCACTTTGCCCAGAAAGGAAGGTGGGATGCTGCGCAGCGCCAGGCTTCTCGGCGAGACCCCTGGTGCCGAGGACCGATCTCGGCGAGAAGGGTCTCGTCATGTCTGGCTGTTTCTGGGCCAATGCCCTCGTCCACCATCCATCTCACCGCACCGCTCCGCTCATGACTGCCGCAGAAACAGAGTTCCGAAAGTTTGCCGTCGGCCGGATCAACAGCCTCGTCTCAAGGGGCTTCATTGTCCGTCAAGACTATCCGATTTCGTTCTCAGGAATCGCTGACGATCTTGCCATCCCCGACCGGGCACACATCGACGAGTCCTATGCTGCAACCCCGTTCTCCAACGAATACACCACAGTTGTGATCTCGGTACTGGAGGAGAGAGATGGTAAGAGGATAGCCATTGGTCGATACCGCCAGCGTGAACTTGGGCCATCCAACCTGATCGCCGCATGGGCATTCGGATCCAGACTGGCTCACAAATCCGGTTCACTTTGCTCGCCGATCCTGCTTCAGTGCGCTCAACGATCGACATCTGCAGGAGCTTGCTGTGTGACAGGCTATACCCTTCCAGGTACGTTCGTATCGGCTCGTATAATATGGGCTTCGTAGGATCGGCCATCAGCGAAGGTCCAGATCATTGATGCATCAGCTCCCCCTCCCTTGACAGGGTGGTTATCGAAGGTATATTGGATCTGCTGGCCAAGCCATCCAATCTCTCTGCCGATCGGGCAAAGCGGCACCACATCTCAACGGAGATGGTCCTGGACTGTTTCCACGTCCTTTCTCAAACGCTTGAGCTCCATGGTGTTGTTCCCTTCCGGAGCATATGGGAACTCGAGACAGAGTCGTCGTTCTGGCACCTGGCCGGATCGTTCGACAAACTGGTGGGCAGCGACATGGCCGCCGAGGTACGATGTCCGGTGAAGTGGGAGGGTGTTTTGTCAATGTATGCGGGAGAATTTGGATGGCGCACAGCCTGGCCTACAAACTCTGCGCCTGCCAGTGCTTAGCGACAACTCGACTGCCCGAGATCTGGGTGGCATTTCCCTCGTGTCGCTGCTCGCTGATTCTGGCTCTCGATTTCCTCTTGAATCGCCATCGATCAACATTACCGCACCCCAATTTCCTTGCACAAACGCCTTCGGGTGATGCCAAAGCATGAGCGGGGCCTCGAAGGGCTGAGTTTCCTCGGCGATCTTTTGCTGGACGATATTGCCATGAACCATGGTGCGTCTCGAGCATGCAGCATAAGCGATAGCCAACACCAAAGCGCCGCCGCTCTGAAGCATTAACCGACCGCTGGCTTCCAACAGACGATCCTGGGCAGTCGCTGCTGGCCTACTTTCTTCGGGGCCCGAGCTCGCATCCATGCAAGTCCATCGAACGCATCATGGAAATGATCGAACCTTGGCTGGCGAGCACGAGCCCCACTGTTCGACGGCTGGGTCACCAGTGGCTCTGGGCGGTAGGCAGCTCTGTCGACGTTGCAGGCATTCACTTTCACACGCCCGCCCGAGTCGTTCTATCGCTCACAAGACGTGCTCGACGATCCCTGTTGTCGGCTAGCTCTCAGAACTTGCACTCTGCGATTGTGTGTCGCTGAAGACCCTCGAGACCTCTATCCTCCGATTTCTCAAGATCAACATCTCAACGCCAGAGAAGCACTTTGAATTCCTCCAGGTCTGCGGCTCGCGAGCGAAACAGTATCTTGGCACGCTGCATTACACTCTGTCGTGGATGAATGTCAAAGCCATGCCAACACCTTGTTCCTGTCTTCCCTCCTTCCAGAGTATCCTGTCTCCAGTACTCAAGGCCACCCTTGCCGACACCCTGATTATTCAAAGCGGACGATTTGCATCGGATGTCAGTGGCAAGCTCAGCCAGCCGCTTTCCATCCAGAAGTACGTCCAGGTGCATCTGCGGGCGCAGGCCTTTGGCAACGAGCCCGAGCAGGCACTCAAGTTTGCCCGGCTGCTCACCACCCTGCTCGAGGGGCTGACGGCCCTCCACCTGGACGACCCCATCTGGCTCCGCGAAAACACATCGGCACTGAACAGCCTCAAGACACAGCTGAAGGAATACACCAAATCACGGCGGAGCAATCGGGTCTCGGCACTGAGCGCCCAACTCGACATTCTGGACTGGATGGGGACAGCAATCGTGCAGCGAATGCTGGAGAGCTCGCAAGCCGCAACGGCCTGAGCGCCGCATGGCATTCGATCTATGTGCGATCCGGCTCGCCGAGGCTCTGGATCGTTGCTGCGGCGCCTCTATGAAGCAAGCATACAGCGCATTGAAAATAGTGGAACACAACGATGCGAGCGCCGATCGACGCCGATCAGTCATGTAACATTACATCCGCAAGCCATCCGCATGCTGGGGTGTCCTGGTTCAATGTGGGCACGCTGTAATATATGCGCACCGATTCCAGCGTCCAAGAATGCACCCATGGAGATGTGCACCGACTCTCTTTGCCTGCGATGCTTCCGCCACGGCAACCGCTATGTGAGAGCGAGACGCAGGACAATTTCCATTTCTCGGCTCTCGCCAGTCTTTGCTGGGCCAGCCGCGTTCTGCCCAACATGGATCCTGAATCTGCCCCGCTTCCCTTCCGCCGAGGCGATGGCCAGTACAGCCTCGTCCAGGCAGACGACTCGATCGATCTGCTGGAGCCCTCGCCGGTCGTCGATCTGGTGGCCCTCAGCACCGCCCGCGGCGATCTGGTCTGTGTCCGATCGTGGGAGTGGGCTCGCATCTGGAGCCAGAGCTGCCCTTATCGCCCGAGATCGATGGCATGGCGGCCCGACGGTATGTGGCCCTCCCTGGCGTTGCTTGGCTGGCTCGACGATCCTCCGGTGGTTTCTGGATGCCTCAGTTGATCCGTTTCCTCCATCATCGGCGGTATTCCCCACCCGCCAGGCAAGCTGCTCGCCGTCGGCTTTGAGAACGGAGCGATCCAGCTGCGAGACTCGGAGACAGGCGAGGTCAAGTTTACATGTGCCTCGTCCAAACAGCCGATTGTCGGCCTGTGTTGGGCAGAAGATTGCCTGGCCCCGCAGCAGGTACGGTGCTGCCTGATCTGCAAAGGGCAGCAGTGGGCCTGCCCTTGATCATTTGCGATTTGCAACAACCAGTCGCTCACCCCCCTCGCTCACGTTCCGACTGTCAATGCTGAACTTGCACTTCTGCACCATCATACTCTCGACGGCGACCATGGCGTCAGTCGGTCTGGGGCAATGTCGCCTATCGAGAGTTCTCGGGATTCCTGCCGCCACTTCCAACCCTCCCGAACTGGTGAGCTTCCTCGGAGCACGGTGCAGGATCATTCATCCAGATCTGGAATCCGTGGGCATGTCGGATCGTCACTCTAACATGCCGACTCGTCGGTGATGGATTTGTTTGTCATGCCACAGCGAGTCGATCGTTGGCGATATCTTTGTATCGGACACAGCCGCCGCGCTGAATCTGCTGGTATCCATCGACGATGGGGGCCAGATCCAAGTCAGGTCAGGCCGGTCATGAGACGAGTACTGGCAAGCCCGGAACGATCATGAACCAAGCGCTGAATGTGTTCTGTCATCTGGTCACCAACATATCGCCTCTGATCGCAGAGCCTTTGGTGTCTACACTGTCGCAGAGCTCATGCTCCCGCCCGAGGGTTCCGACAATGCCCAGGCAAGTCCAGCACAGTCTCTGCAGCCGATTGTGACGGAACCCTGGGATTTACGCAGTTTTATACTTCTCAGGATTGTCGTTTGTATGTGACCCCGGATTTGGCCCATATTGTGGTGTCGTCGCAGCAGGCCGACGCATTTTCGCTGGCGATTTACAGCGGTGCTATGCTGCGTCCCAAGGCAGCCGATCTCCAGTTTGTCTCGCGATGCTGGATCACCTTCAAGTATCTGCTGAGTTATATCGAGGAAGTCATGATAAAAATGAAGGCCGAGGCCAAGGCAGTATACAGACTCGAGCTGCAGCAGCACGACAAATTCGCCGATCTCCTCGAGGAATGCGAAAGTATGGCGGAGTCACTCATGGTGCCGATCAGAAAAGCCCACCCTCCTTGGCGCCAATGCCACTGTCTCGACTGGAGGGGGAGCACTGTCTCCATTGGCCTTCTTGAGCTTGGCAGTCGATGTGATCGATGGATGCAAAGTCGATACGAACGTTGGCGAGCTAGTCGGAGTGGAGGCGGGGATTTGCGGACAGCACAGGGCCTGAATCGGAGTAGATGTCGGTATGGACTACTTTTGCTGACACCTCGAACGGCCAGTCTCGTCGACCCCGCAGATGGAGTACATGAATCTACTCGAGTTTGGGATCGTGGGCGATGGCATCAAGCAATTCGTGGACCGAATGGGGCTGCCGGTAAGCCATCGATTCTACGCTGCCGTCGGGGAGTTAAGACTGTTCGATGTCGACGTTGAATGCTGGGTGGTGGCACGTCTGGGGTGTTCGCGGACGCTGACAGGTACATATCCAATCGATGCGAATGGGCGGCTGCAGGGCATTCGTCGGTGGAAGCAGGCCGCCGAGGTCGCCTATACGAACTTTGGAAACTTGGCGCAGAAACACCTCGTCCCCGTCTGCGAGCGGATATTCACGCTGGCCACACGTCTGCAAGTGTTCGATAAGCGGTAGGCGCGAGGGAACCCCGAAAGCGTGCGTCTGATGGTGATGCACTATTCAGGTCGAGTGGAGGCTCGAATTGAGCGTAGTAAACAGCTACGACGAGGTCGCTGTGTTCGACCCAAGTCTTTCTGATTGATCGATCCTGCATCTACCAGCGAAAGCACCGTCGTTGAGTTTTGGGAGGACTCCAATTTCAAGGAGACCAACAACATCATCGAGCTGTCCAGCCGACTGATGGTGCTGGCCACCAAGTGCCTCTTTCGAGCCAAGAAGCGCCATCTGGAGTTCAAGGACTTTATTTTCTGGATCAACTCTTGTAAGCCTGCATCCCGTAGCAGCCCGTGCCCGAGCCTCGTTTCCGAGACTTTATAGAGCCTTGACGGCAATCTAACCACGTTTGCGCGGATCTGTCGAACTTGGTCCGGACTTAGTTTTGCACATCAAGCTGCGGGACGAGACTGCCGATATGCATGTCGATGACAAGGAGCCCCCACTGTTCGACAAGGAGATCGATGGAGTTTGCGCCCATGTGAACGATCAGTGCTCTTTGGTGATCCTCGATGCTTTTGATGCGAGTGCATATCCATCGGACACACAAGATGGTTCTTCAGGGCTCGGTGATAGCTTCCCGGCAATCCTCAAGGGGCTCTCGGCCGCGCTCGACCGATTCTTTTCTGGGAAAAACAACATGCTAACTGCAAGCATGGGCCGTGTGTTTGAGCGCCAGCTTGCTCATAACTCGAACCAAACGAATAGCTCCGGGTGCAGGACCTCAGGAATCCGATTCCGCGAGTCGCTGGTGAGTCCCTCACCCTCCTCTGCAAGCAGGATGACACCACTTCCGCTGTTTCTCCACCAATGCACTCATCTCCATTTGCAAGCGATCGACTCGCTAGTCTATCTGTTTCTGACCAAATGACGCTGCGTCATCGCACACCAGACCAGTCGCTCGATTTCGTGGTCGACTGCGGTATTCGACGGACCCGCGTGTAAGTTGATCGAACAATCGAGTCGATTCTTTGGATGCATTCTCTCATCGCGCACGCCCGGCTCACCCAAGATCACTCTGCGGTCAGTTCATGTGGGAAAGCTTGGCGTCGGAGCTAGTCTATCAGCAACATCATGCCTCGTACAAGTCGACCCAGCATCATGCACCACCGACGTATCCCACAAGATCCTGGATTGGGACTTTTGGGACGACCACACGATAGTTGCGCTGATAGGCGAGGAGGCAGCCCAAGCAAAGGATGAAGGTAATGCCCATACGCAGCTGTACATGCCAGCACATCGGATTCTGGGCACAACCTCTAACGCCGCATTTACCATGACGTGGAATTCCGCCAACAGCAAGCGCAAAGGGTCGAACAATGATGGCCAGTTTGCGCATTGAGCCAGAGTCGCTCGCAGATGGACTACCCAAGGTAGGCTGACTCAAGAGCATCGCCAGCCCCTGTTCGACGGTGCCCGCCATGTCGACTTGACCCACTGAACCAGCTTGTCTGGGCTCGACCTGGACAAACCCAATCGCAGGTACTCGCACTGGACCGAGTCCGGGAGCTGGACGACGATGCGACAAGCTTGCGCATCCAGGCTAGCAAAAATACCTTGTATTTGGTGCAATCCGAGCGGCGAACGATCGCGGCCTACTCTCTGGACGAAGACGAGTGATTCGACAGCACACTCGAGACAGAATAGATCCCACGTCGTTATCAGCGACGAATGTCGTTTGCTCCTCAGCCGCCGCTGTTGTCGCTGAGGATAGCGATTGTCATCTTGCCTATGGTGTGCATCCGCCCGGATCATCGCCCATCGTCCAGTTCACCGCAGTACAGCGACACAAAGGTTGGATTTGGGTATTAGATGATAGATGAGGGTGTGTATATTCAGGAACCAGAAAAATGGCCACCGGTCTCAAAACGGTATTGTAGAGAAGAAACAAGGCAGCCAGTCATGGGCTCGACATCATTTTCCGCTTGCCAGCAACCGCAAAGATCCCCATGACTGTCGCCAGGATAACCACGGCGACAACCCCAGGCATCTTGCGACGCATCCGCCGACTCCAGCACAAAAACCCCATCAGCAGCCCAAATAGTCTTCCGCACCGGCTTCTCCACAGGTTCACGAGACGGCTCCTCCGCAGCACCGGCAACCGGCTCCTCAGCGAGACCGGCACTGGCCGTGCGGCCTCGGCTTCGATGGGGTTGCCGTGAGCAGGAGCACCGCTGGTGCGACCGATTGCGGCATTATGGCCGACAGAGGGACTCGTGCTCTGTGTTGTGCCTCGCCGCTGGACTCGCTCGTAGCTTGTTGTTCCACTGAACTCATGACCCAAGTCAAAAGTCAGGATGGTGGTCGAGACCATGTAGGCAATGATGAGACATGCGAGCGCAAGCAGCAGAGACGAGGACGAGTGGGAGAAGCGGGTGGAGGGGAAGCCATAGGGCTTATCCAAATATGAGTTCATAGATAATGACGAGGACGTTGATGCCGATGAGAGGGACTGATGGGCCGATGGGTGAACGAGAGAGCAGAAGGTGTCAGCGGAGCAGGGTCGAGGCTGCCGAGTGCACCCACGACAGGAGCGGTGCAGGACAACCTGACAGGCGACTTACATCGGAGCAACGTGCGGACCGCAGAGATGAGATTGACGACTTTGGATCGGAGCGAGATGCTGTTTGGGTCAAACTGGTTTTGTGACTGGACCTGGCCCAGGCCGACTAGCTCCCGGATAACCGAGTCAGCAGGGCAATTTAGAATGAGGCCCGAGCCGCAGCGAGGAGAAGCGCATTTGCATTAGATGCTGCTGAGCGAAGCGGGTGTGTCGTCGCTGCCGCTGAGGCCATGAGCTCTGCTCGGGACGCTGTGGGCCAAGTCCGAGGACTAGCAAAAGTCCTCCAGGACGGAGCATGATGGCGGTAATCAGCAGTGCGAGCAAGAGAGATTAGGAAGTTCGGAGCAGTACCTTTGGCAAGGAAACGCTCTTCGTGCAGGACAGCAACAGCGTTGATGAGGAGCAGCACAGCGTAGAAAAGTTGTCCAAAAGTAGAGCCAATAAAGGCCATAGTAGTTCGGCAGCGGAAAGGGCGACGAAGGGAGCAGCTGTCGGTGGGAAGGCGGGTGCAGACCAAGCGCTGAGGCCACAGGTGGACGGGATGGCAGGCGCGGAGACGGCGGCTGGAGCAGAGGCCCGGGAATGTCTTGGTTTGTGCTGGAGGTGCTGGCGAGATGCAGGCGAAAGCGAAAGAGGGGCGCACAAGCGGCCGGAGCCAGAGACAGGACGGGCGAGGGCGGTGCGGCCGGCGAGGGACGTCTCGGCGAGAAGAGCGCTCTCGCTCGCGGTCCCGTGGCTGTGGCGGTGCGCCGGTTTCATCAACGTGGTGATTTGATCAGTGTTGTGGTGATCATCAGCGACAGAAATGGGCAGCGAGACTGTATTCAGGGACCAAGAATGCCAGATCCAATGCTGGTGTCGGAAGCGGCACTCGTAAAGGCTCATGGACAGATATGTCCCAAGGCCGGTGGCGACCGTCCAAAGGGCGCAAATGCGCCATGTTCTGCGCGAGCTGTACGCTCTCCTGGCCATGGTAAATGGGAGATGGGCGAGGCCTTGGTTCGGGCGACGACGACAGCGACAGGGTGTCCCGCTTCATTGCGCGAGCTGTATGTATTCAACACAGCACTACGAGGACGCCTTCTTCGCAGCAAAGAACACAGCAGCAGCATGTTTCTGTCGGCGCTTCGACAGATCGGCGACGCTCGTCGTCCTCTTCACTCGACCGCCGTAGAGATGCTGATGTCGGAATGAAAGCGCCTCCTCAGCAAGCGGGCGGGCTTTCTTCTTCTGTGCATTCAGAGCCACAACCTTGAATCCTCTGCTCCGTTCATCGCGTCCGTGTTTTTCGCAGCGAGTTGCAATGATGCGATCGACAACAGATGGTGAAGCAGATCAGCATTGAGTAGGCGACCGTCCAAGGCACCCGCCATGAGAGCAAAGCAGCAGACCATCGGACTCGCGCCTTCGTATGCATTCAACAGCCCGAGAGCAGGGCGGATGTCCGGGATTTCACGCCTTTTCGTACCTGACGATGCGCTCGTCCTGCAATTGTTTCTTTTGGCGCCGTTGATCCTGAGTCGCCAAGCGGGTATGCGTGCCAGAGGGATGTGTGGTCGCTGGCCTGCAGTTGAGCACCGAGATGCCGTTAGCTCAGTGACGGCGACGCCCTCTTTTGAATCCGTCTGCAGCACTTTGGCACCGTCCTTTGTGGTTGTATTTTGGCAGCCATTACCTCTCGATTTCGGCTTCCTCGAGGATCTCGATTGGTAGCATACGGGCCTTCTCGAGCAAGCGCTCCTTCTTCGTCGCTGCTTGCTGCTTCAGCTTGTCGCTCCGCTCTTTCCGCAGTCTCTTCTCCTCGACCTTTCGTCTTTGTAGAAAGAAAGCCAAGAGAGGATTAGCACTCGGCGTCGGAGCATGCCGATCCAGAGCTGATGTCCTTTGCCACAGCATCACGGTCAAGCGGTGGCCTCGCCCAGTGGGGAGCTGTGGTTATGTGGATCTACACACGCTGGTATTTGGTCTGTGATCGTGCTGCATATTCAGCAGACGCCTGCTTTCCCGAAATGCAGCAACACCATTTGCCCCAGCCATCCATCACCGAGTCTTGAAGTCTCGCTCCGGGACGCTTACTGTTTCTCGAGCTCACTCGCCAGTTGCTGTTCCCTCAGCGCCTGCTCTTTGGTCGACTTGATGGAGACCGCCTCGGGCGCCTCGCCGTCCGACTCATCGTCGTCGGATGAGTAGACGACAGCGTCCGAGTCCATTTCCTCGGGCTCGGGTTCTGGATCCGGCACAGTCTCGAATGACTCCTCGTCCTCCTCGCTAAGCTCCGGAGCCACCACCTTGGGCTTGGCGGGGGCCTTGGTCTTTTTCGATATCTTGGACTTGCCCATGCTCGCAGCGCTCTGTGTCAATGTCGGTGTCGAGCCGGCGTCGATATGTGGGTGCAGTTGGGCGTGCCTGAGCCGGAGCCAGAGCCAGAAAAATGCGGCAAGAAAAAATCTCAGCCGACTGCGCACGCGCTGTACGTAAGCGGCCGGCGTCACCCAAGCGACCCTGGCCATGCGAATTGGGTGGCCAAACCATGCCAAAGGAATGTGCTCAGACGAGGAGACGGATCCACGCTGCAGCATTCCTCTGCCACGAGGACCGGTGTGCTAAAGGAGGTCTATGAATGGATATGTATTCAAGATCCAGAAAGACTACTGCTCTCAAGAGGCGGGGCCATCTGCTTCGTTTCGGGCATGCATTCCCGGTGCGGAGCCGTTGTCTCCACACCGCTCTCGGGCATTGGCTTCGAGTTAGTATGAATCAGTCAAGAGGTGCGCGTGGTGGGGGAGAAACACCAGCGTTTCTGCAGCCTCACCGCCGGCGCTGGCTCAGGATCAGGGGAACGTCGTCGTCACAGCTGGCTGCAGATGACTGCGACCCCAGATAGGCCCCCCGTGGCCGAGGCGGGCCGTATATCGACGCTGGGGCCGGCACCGGCACCAGAACCGGCGGCAGCATAGACGTTGGAATGGGCATGGTGTGCGGAAAGACCGCATAGTCGCCGATCCCCATTCCGCCAGAGTTTGGTGCAGTTTGGATCATAGCTGATGTCTGCAGCGGATATCGATGGCCTGCAGGAACGCCTTGCCCATACGGATACACACCGCTTTGATGTGGACCGCCCAAGGGAAGGTGCTGTGTTCTGGAGAACGACATTTCCGAGGGTGGGTACCCGGGCGGACCCGCCGTCGTCGAGCGCAGACGCTGTGCCGAGCTACTGGTCTGATGCGAGTGCTCGCTGGAGCCGGACTTGATGATTGTGCGGGGATCGACCAGGACGCGCTTCCGGTTCTGCTGGTCGATAGCCATCTGCTCAAGCAGTGTTCGCTGGGGAATAGGCGGCAGGTGGCTCCATTCGCTGCCACATCGACTCTCAGTATCAGGAAACACCGATTCGGCTTTCGAGCGGGCTGAGCGGGTACTTCTGGCCGACTTGGATCGCTGGAGAGGGACACCGTTGTCAACCAGAGGGACGTGACGAGTCTGGATGTCTGTCGCATGCCCAGGAGGATCGCCGTGCTCGGACCGGGATCGTGCTCTCGGTGGGCCGGTGCGAGAGCTTTGAGTGCCGCTGCGCTTCAGCTTAGTGCCGTCCAACTGATCAGACTTTCCTGTGGCTGCTCGTGAAGCATTCCGAACGGAGCCTGCTCCTCCGGGTTTGTGGGAATGCGCGGGTTTGGGGACAGCAACCGCCGGAACCGGACCAGGATCGACGAGCGACCGACTGAGAGGCCGACGGGATACGTCGGCTGGAGCATCTTGCAAATCCAACGGAGAATCCGAAGAATCATCGCCTTGCGAAGAGCTGGACCCGGCCGACGACACAGCAGGCTCGTTCACGAGCAGCCTCGACTTGCCCGAGGCCGAAGATTTGGTTGCGGCGATCTTGGGAAACACAGCCGAGAGAGCCAACGATGGCGCAGATGTCACGGCGCTGGGTCTTCCAGTCGCCGGCCGGCTCGGTTCGTCGCCTGGCTGCTCGGGATCTCGACCGGGACCAGGAGGCCGACGCTCAGATCGATCCGAGTTCTTGTGCTGGCGGCGAATCCACAGGGCGCCCGCCACTGCAAGAGCAACGACGCCCAAGGTCGATGCAGCTACAATGATGGCCAGCTTCGAGACTTGGCCAAAGGGCCCCAGATCGATCAGATCTGGGGTCGATGATGAGGGCGATGCCGCTTGCGACGACGCAAGATCTGTGGGTATCGGTGCAACCGCACCCGAGACGGTCGAGTTGGCCGACGAGGGTTTGGTGCCTGTTGATTTGTCGCTCACCGTCGAGGCACACTTGCCGCCGAGCGGGGTTGACAGTTGCAAGACGGCAGGATACTGCGTTCTCGGGCTAGTGTCGATTCGAAACGAAACCTGCGAGCCAGAGCAATTCCATGAAGAAAACGCTATGCTGGAGGCATCTAGGCGACAGGACGCTGGGGTTGATGAGCCGCCAGCGAGGGCCGTCGGCGGCGGAAACTGGTAGAACGAGTCGAAGACGATGGTGAACTGGCTCGCCGGCCCACCAGCATCGAGGACCGTTAGGTTCACCCAGAAATTGCTGGGCCGAACAAGTGTGGTCGAGGGTGTGAATGTGCATGCTGCCAGGGTTTCGTGAAGCAGCAGCAGCACGATCAGCAAACATGATATGGCAGATACGAGCGGTGGTGGCATGATGGGCGGCTGTGGCGATGTGGAGCGGCCGAGTGCAAGTGTGGGAACAAAGGAAGAACAACGAGCCCGAGCCCGAGGACGACGGCCATGTTTATAAGCGGCAGCAGCGATGGGCGCTGGGGATGCGGAAGGGTCAGGGCCGGCCAAAGGAGAAAAGGGCGCACTGGAGCTTCCAAACAATGCCCACCATGCAGCGAGCGCCGGTTGCGGATGGGCAGCCCGCTGTCGGAGGCAAACAACATCCAGGGTGCAGCCGACCACCCGCGGCAGCCGACCCTGCGACCCTGACTCCCAGGCTGGCAAGTGCTACTGCTGCTGCTGCTGCTGTTTCCACAACTGGGATGAGATGTGCATGAGACCGACAGGGATCGGCAGAGACTTGCTCCTCAAGCAATCCCAAGACTGTCCCGCTGACCCCAGCCAGCACGCAGAAGCACCTGCGATCCGCCGGGCCCTCGTCCGGCTCGGATGGCAGTAGCATGGCCGGGCACTTTCGCCTTGTCTGAGGGGGGGGGCATTTATTGGGCATACAGTCGGTCCAGAAAGAAACGGGACAGTCACTTTCCGGCTTCAGCGGCCTGCAGCCTGCCGAACTTCCGTAGGCCCCAGTGAGCAAGCCGTGTGATTGCACTCCTGTCTTCGTTGGCAATCTCTTTGTTTTGGTTGGTTTGGGAAGCATGGTCTTGAATACACCCGGTCGATCTCCTGTGGCGATGATCGACTGGCATACCGAGGTCATGTTCCGTAAGGCATTGATGTCTCGATCCCACAGCGTATGGCAGCTTGCACAGCTCCGGACAAAGTGTGGTTTCTCGATATCAAGATGGTGCTGTGCTTGGCCATGATTGCGATGAGTGGGTAGGTGTATTCAGGTTCCAGAAAAAAACACTGTCCTGGTTAAAAACGGGTCCCATTTCATTTTGGAAACGCTGTAAGAGGTTCGCTGTGGGTAGATACAAGCCCCAGATACGAGCCCAGATACGAGCCCCAGATCTGAACTTCAGAGGCTCGTCCAGAATCCAGAATCCAGACCAAAGCAACAACAGCAAGGGCACCAGGGCTACAACCAACTCGTATCGGAGGCAATTACGGGGTGTATGGGGGAGGAGGGCCGTTCGAAGGACCGGGCTCGTGGTGGGGCCGGGGCTGCTCGAGCGGCAGCAGCTTCAGGTTGTTCGGATCGGGCGCGGAAGCGGGTGCGGAGGCGTGAATTGCTTGCAACGGAGTGGGCTCACGCGAGGTAGCTGAAACAGCAGGCTCGGCAGGCCCAGCGGGTACAGCCTCGTACGCAGGGGCGGCATAGCCGTCGGAGGCTCCGGCAATCGGGTGGTAGTAGACCCACTGACCGTTGACGAGTCGCCAGCCATTGACAAAGGGAGGCATCGGGATCTCGCGATGGCCGACGACGAGGATGTTGCGGTGAGACTCGCCCTCCTCGTCGCACTCTGTCCGGCAGAAACAGTACGAGCAGCACGTGCATATGCCGGTGCAAGCGCAGAGCACCAATGTGAAGATGCCCAAGGGCCAGAACACGACCGAGTAGTAGACCGCCATGCGGGGCGACGGCTTGACGACGGCAGTGAAGGCGTTGCCATCAGACCACGGGGCCGAGAACAGAACCACCGCTGTGTTGAGGGTCGAGTAGTCCAGGGAGCAGGTGACATCTTCAGGACCACATTGGCCCAGAATCTCCGATGGATCTGGCAGGCTGTAGGTGATGAGTTTCGGGCGGAAAGTCACAATACCCTCGGCCTTGACAGCATGGTGCTTGCCAAAGAAAATAAAGTAGTACTCGGCATATGTGGGCGAGGTGAAGGTGTAGTGACCCTGGTAGGTCTCGGACTCAAAGTGCTTGAAGGTCGCTCTCACGGAGGCAGGGTGGGTCTTCCAGGAGTTGAAAGCGTGAGTGCTGCGAATGATGACGAAGCTTGGCGGAAGGTTTCCGCTAGAGAGAATATGCAGCGACTCATCGTTAGCGCGGCTGGATCACGGGAAACTGAGCTGCTACAGGTGACAGCGGATACCAAATGATACCGTCAGATGTCGAGGACGCCACTCTTGTCGAATAATACGTACGTGTTCTGGAAATCCCAGTCGATTTTGACTTGTGAGTTTTCATGCAAGTCGTATCGGACAAAATAGTACGACCCTGGATATCCAGTCGCAGATGATGATATTAGCATTACCCAGGGCACTTCAGGGCACTTCAGGGCGCTATCAGGGCGAGGCAGCCGCGGCGAGCTACCGTGTCTCGAACCACCGAGCCTTCCTCGACTGGATGCTGGACGCAGTCGCACTCCAAGCGAAAGCCAGCCACATACCATCGAAGATGTTGGGGCTAATGAGCTTGGGCGGAAAAGTCTTTGGGGAGCCGAGGGGAGGCGAGTGGTCGAGGAGATAGACGTCGACGTTGTTGGGGCGCTCAATCTCGACACCTTTAGACCAGAAGGCGTCGAGGGGAAGCAGCTTTCGGTCACCGTTCTAGGGTCGTTGAAGGTGGTTGCGACGGCAGGATTGAAAGTAAGAGAGGCGGTTATGACAGGCACTGGCGGTGGCGGTGCAGAAAGAGGCGGGATTGTGGAGCTCCAGAGAGCAGCAACGGCCGGACGAGGAACAGACGCCGGCAAGCTGTATGAGCAAAATACACAGCCAAAAAGCTCGGACGAGCACAGGCACTTACCACCACTTCGACCGCAATAGGGGTGGGCTTTGGAACGACGATGGCAACCAAGACAAAGACAATGACCAGAAGGACACCGACGCAGCACGAGAGCGTACAGCAGCCGCTGCGTCGGGAGCGCCGGTACTCTGGCGAGACCACTGCTCCAAGAACAGGGATGCTCTCGGCGGACGACGTGTGATAGAATGGGCCGACTTGGGACGGATATGTGTGCGGGTCAGCTTCTGCCCAGGGATCGGGTTTCTTGCGTGGCCAAATCACGGTAACGATGATGCCGACAATGAGCGACCCAAAGAGCGCCATGAAGACCGTGTCGGCAAAGGAGTCGACTGGGTTATTGGACCCAAAGAACCCCCAGAGAGCGCCGCCAAAGGCACCGACGCCGAAGCCGACGGGGTTCAGGCCAGCATCCTGAGTGCGGCCGTCGTGGCGGATGTCGTGATGGTCGTCGACGGGGGTGTCGTGATGGTGATGGTGGTGGTGATGGTGATGGTGGTAGTTGCTGCCTCCGCTTCCACCTCCAACTCCACCTCCGCTTCTGCTGTTGCCGCCAGGGAGAAATCCAGAGCCTTCCATAGGATGTGGGAGAGTTCGCTTGAGTGATGAGGAGTGTGAGGGCTCCTCAGAGCGGGCTTGAGGGGGCTGGGATGAGCGACAGGCGGCTGCGCGCAATGCCAAGGACGGGGGAGCACGTGGCTGCTGCGCCTCCGCTGGGTGGATCACGTGTGATTCCGCCAACGAGAGCGCCGCTCGGTCACGCGCGTGTCACGATGTGCTGCGCCACAGTGTCCAGCCACCACGACCGGCTCGCTGGGCGCTGAACCAGCCGAGCCAGTGCTGACGCCCTGGTTGGGCCAGCCGGCCAGTGGCCGTACATGGAATCATGTTGTCTCAGCATGCTGTCCAGCGCGGCAACATGCACGCATCTTGAATCATGAGCTAATCCCTTCACGCGGGCGAAAGTGCTGCGTGGGAAAACCCCGCGCTCGCCCAGCCGTGGCCGAGGGGCTTCGAGCTCGCGATGCACAGGTGTCGTCCACAGCGATCCACTTCCACCCAACCAGCAGCTTCATCGCAATGAAAAGGGTCCAGCTGGTCCTCAGTGTCCTCGCCGCCGTGCCGCTCGTCTGGGCCGTGTTCAATGGAGCAAACCCGCTCTATCAATCGTATCCCCCGGCCTATCCTCTCTATCCCACCAAGAACCAGACAACGCGCGTTCTGACCTTGGGCGTCTTTGGCTGGTTCACGTCGCCTGTGCTTCCAGATGACGGTGGTGCTTGGGCTGCTGGTCTCGAGTCTGCTGTCGAACTGTAAGCCGATGCAGCAATCGACCATGGAGCCAACGCTTCTCGTTCTTGTGGGCCGCATCGCTCACGAATCATCTGGTGCTCTATGTCTCCACCCAGGTTTCTCTCGGTCCAGGCGGCCGCTGATCTATTCAATGCCAAGTGGGTGTTTGTCTGGGTCGAGGGTGGCTGCCCATCATGGTGGTCGCTGGAACTTGATTGTGTTTCTTCAGTCGTATCCTGCATAGCATCGCTATCGACGCGATTCTGAGTCCTGGTGATGCGATCGTGAAGCATATACTCACACGCGCCACACTGCCCATTGCTCCACATATCCACCATTCCTGTTTCATGATACCACATCGACCAACCACGGGCAATCCCAACGATCATCGCCAATGCTTCGTCCTTGAGCAGCAACACGCTCTTGCCCGATATCGTGAGTGCCTGTTGAAGGCTTTACAATCAGCGTGGTCGTAATCTTGCCCTCTAACCGTCTATCGCACTGCACCGCTCCATTTGCATGTCCACCTGCAACCCTCGCCGATCACTACTGCCCAACACCAGCGCGTGGTTGTCGAAGCTATCGACATGTTCAGCCCAACGAGTGCAGGCCAGATCGCGAATGCGGTACCTAATCATCCTTGCTGAGCACATGAGTACTTGGCTGGGTTGCAACCGCGCTGTTTGATGGCGGCTGGCTCTCGATAGCAATTTGCTGCTGCTTTGAGCCTCCACGCACTGCCAGCTGCATCCACAATCTCTGGGCTGACCTCTACGCACCTGACAGTAAACATTGTGCCTTACCAACCTTGCATCCAGTATCTTGCCGCTCAGAACGCCGTCTTTCTCAACAGATACGCCGGGTTCATTGGTCAGTGATGCTCGCATCTGAATATGCTGTCTGCGGAGGCTTTATCCTCGCCACTGGCACCCCGGACAGCCTCGTTAATGTATCCAGCTCGAACGACGACATAGGCGACACCACCGATGTTGTCAATCCCGGGACCCTGACGGCATCGGCCGAAGCCATGATGGCCGGCAAATTCAATGTTCCAGTAAGAATGGCACGTCGGGCCTGCGAATGCCGTATCGACGGCGAGATCAATTGGATTTCGGCTTGCTGACATGATCCCGTTCTGTTCCCAGTACTGCTCTCCCTTGGTGTTTGACGACATGGTAATGACTTGGCTGTCGCACTCATGAGCTGTCGCATGGCACTGCCTATCAACAGGGACTTGTTGAGGGCGTTCGATCGCCCATGTTGCTCCAACATGCTCCAACATGCTCTGATGTGCTCTGATTGTTGATGCAACCCACCAGTTCGACGACAAGACAACATATCCAACCTTCTTCCGGACCATCGGCAAGGCCGAACTTGCTGGCGCAGGTGTGATTCACTCGACACAGCTCGTTCACGAATCCCGCTTAATCTCACACTATGACGCTGCCTCTTGTCGCGAACAGGTGTCGCCGACTGGGTTGTGTCGATGGGCTGGACCAAGGTGGTTCTGGTTGTTTCGGTGAGTCGACGGCAGTGGGGCTGCAACTGCTCTGCCGTGCATGGCGGGTGCTTCTGTGCTGGGATTGGCATAGCCAACTGACACCATACATTCTCGATCCTCGGCCCGGCATTGGCTTGGGTGCCACTCCACACCAGTGCCAAAACAATGACGGATATGGCTTCCTGTTCTTTGGCGGCTTTGTTCAGAGGGCTGCACACAACCGAATCGACATCCTCGACACCATCTACATATACTGCGGCGATTCGCCCGCGCTGGCCGACAACGACTTTGTGACTCCCGTGAATCGAATGAAGGCCACGAATGGCCGGATATTCATCGTCTTGGCGTTTACGGATGCAGTGTCTGCGTTGTACTTGCAGGTATCTCAGTCGCAGTGCCAGAGAACGAAGCGACTATCAATCATACTCGAACCCAGATGCACTTGACCCCAGATGCACTCGAACCCAGATGCACTCGATTCTCGGTGTGTACGATGTAGTGCTTCGACCGGAATTCACTCATATTCCGGGCTTGCTCTCATGGACAAACACGAATCCAACTGGACGCTCGGCCCCATCAACTCTCCTCATAGGCACTGTGAGTCACTCGCTTCCTAGATTCCACGCATAGTGTTATGTCGCTCAACATCCCGGTGTTGGGTTTATACCTGATCAACCACGATCAACTGACCGGCCCTCTGTTCACAGCAAAGCAGGTCTAACGAGTCTAGAGTACGTGTGGTTTGTGGCAGCACAACTATATGATCTCCCGACGTATGCGTCCTTCTTCGAAAACCCAGCAAACAGAGCAGCATGCTTCTATCTTGGCCGCAACGTGACAGCATCGGATTTTAACCCGTGAGTGACCTTTCAGGGATGTCCACGACATCTGAGCTGACAAGGGACATGCAGTGAAGGCGGTATGGACATGGAGGAGCCAAGGCTAACATCGACTGACTCAAATTGCACTCTCTGTCGCTGCAGAGTATTCGGATTGTGAGTTTCGCATGCACGTCTCATATTCCTGATGATATTGAGGGTCTAGTTTATGGCCAAGCGAGTCCTGCATCCCGCCCGTGAACAGAAATTATAAGCAGATTGGCCGCCATGACTACCGATGGTGCTGTGTGTTCATTGATCGTCTGAGTGGACTGGAGCCGCATCTTACTTTTGGAAATGCAACGACGGCGTGCTGAATTTGCTACCCGCACATGAACAGGGACGGCCCGGTGAGCTACTTTCCCGACAACCCGGTGTGGTTGCAGTTCAACCAGACTTGGTCGACATACGGGCAGCGCCCACTGAACTATCTGTCAGACGGGAGACATATCGTGATGCCGTAAGTAGTGGCTTTGGTTTGGCACGGTTCGATGACTGATTCACTCGCGCCAATGAAGCGCAAGAAGTATTTGGACGCATGAAATGGGATGGATGCCTTGCTAAGCGACACTGTGAGCGATCGCCCAAAGGCCAGACTCTGATCCGCCATCCGGTTGCTCTGGCACTCCAGGATGGCATATGATTGTGCGCTGTCGATGCTGTATGGATACGACCAGGTATGTGGGTGAATGTCTGCGTGGATAATGCTGCGATGGAGTTGACTGCAATCAGATATACAACTCATCAACAAACACCCGGCGACTCGCACGTGCACCTCCATCCGCCCCACCAATGCTTGATCCCGACGGACCATCCAGCTTCTGAGCGAGTATCCGTCAAGCGTCACGCTGTCAACGATCGCCCAGCGGCAGCTCGACCCGGCTTTGACAAAGCCGTCGACGTTTTCGGTCGACAAGATGGGATCATGCGGCATGTTGGTCTATGACGGTGAGACGACGACGGTGTTCGCCGACGCTTGAACCGATATGGCGGTCGCTTGCCTGTGGCCGCCAAACTCGTCGCTGATCTGCGATCTCCTCCATGACAGAGCTTGGGAACTCCCAATCCGGGTAAGCACCGCTCCGGGTCTAGGTCGATGGCGAGTCGTTGATAGTGCGGTGGAGTTGGGTTGGTGTGTCATCCAAGCCATGGAATACGACTCACCTCATCCAACATTCACAGCGGTCTATACATTCTTATCGATGTAGGTGTATCCAAAGCAACGTAAAGGCCGCGTCAAGATACTGTTAACACTTTGTATGACTTTCCAAGATCGATGGCAAGAAAACTATTGTGCAGACAACACCCTTGAATGGCAACTTCTCGGCCAAGCTTGAGCAAGCTTCCTTCCAAGACGGGATGACGCTCCGCGATGTGTTTTCCATCTACTTTAACTCGACAGGTATGACCAGCACAAGCTATGGAGAGATGGCCTTGAATAATGCGATTCAGTCGATGGTGATGCCCTTCGAGCATGCAAGCAGCGGGCACCCGTGCCAGGCATCGCCCTATCCACGCACATTCATCGTGCCCGATTTTGGCTTTGCTACATGTTGGCAATCACTTGCAGCTCGAGATTACTGCCTCAGCGCGTCGGCTTGGGGTTGTTTGGAGCGGTCACAGAGATCACCGAGTGTCGCTTACTGACGGTGCTTGGATCTGCAAATACTGCGACAGACTTTACCATCCCGGTCGACTATCCACCGATTACGCGAGCAAACGAAACACTGACTCGGATGGCACCGGCGCTGGCGGTGGCGCTCTGTTTCATACTGGCTGCCGTGGTGGTGCTGGGTCTGACATGGAGATACACTCCGCAGACAGAGTTTGTGCCGATCGAAGTGGCAAGATTAAGTAAGTCGGCAGAAATGAGGTGGCGGAGCTCGATCACACCAACACCAAAGGGCTGCAGGAAGCATCGATGTGCTGACGAGCAAGCATTGCCACAGATCTAGTGGCATCCGCGATAGGATATGGAGTGCTGTTCTTGCACATTGGCCTACCAACCAGACTCAAGTGTGTATTGATGACGCACCTGACCATGGCTGCATTCGGCGTCTCCATGAGGTAGGCGAAGAGCGCGGTGTACTGGCTCACGGAGGCCGAACACGGCGGCCGTGGTGACTGAGTCAGCTGTCGAAGAAGTGTTCTGACGGGATCGCATATCGCCACAGCTCACTTTGGACGACAACGCTCAGTAAGTGTGCTCGCGGACGATCGAGATCATGCACATGTGGTGTTATCCCAGCACAGCGCCATGTGGCTTCATCCTCTGATCATCGTCCCCGTCCCGATATGGTTTGGCACTGCCATGCGTTGCATTGTTATGCGCGACACTTTGCCGTATCTTGGATAACTCATGGCTCAGAGCTGGCCCGTGTGGCGCCGTGTCGACAGAACGGCATATCCCGGCGGTCGGTCATGTCCCGGCCTGGCTGGCCTGTGGTCGCCTCTGTGGTCATGGCCGGATGGGTGAGTGCACATCCCGACAATGTCCTTTCACTCACCATCGGGGCTGGGCCATTTTTACAAAGCTGCCCGTTTCCATCAATTGACTGCTCTCCCAATAGATCCTCGCCACAATCGGCATATCTTTGAATCCGCCCGTTGCCGTCGATGTCCCGGTGGCAAACTTGACGGTCTATACAATGTGCGAGCAGTCATCGGGGTGGTTCGTTGAACTTGGGATCTACATCGCCCTCATGGTCGTGTTGACTGGCTGGACTGTGCGAAACATCATGATCATGGCAGAGACACCGATATTGAAGTAGGTCATCCGCGCGCTGGCCAAGAGAGCAGCGCTCGAGCTTACCGGCGGTCCATCAGTTGCCGAACATCTCCGGGAATGCAATCCTCGCCGTTCTCGATCGTGCGCACTGATCACATTGCTTACCGGACTTGCTGTTTACTCCAGGACCCACGCCACTCTGTTTCTGATCTCCCTCAGGTGAGTGCTGCAAATGCAGCTGGCTTGCACACGATAGACACATAAGACCACACGAACTGCTCAGCGGCCGAGTGGTGACGAGCCACTCGACTCTGTCGTTATGCATTCGCAGCTGACACATGCACGCCGTATCGACGGCGCACTCGATTTTTCACGCCACGCCAGCCACCTGGTTGCCCTGACAGGGATCCTCGGCACACTGATGTATATCCCAGCCATGCTCTCGTTCATTTTCATTTTTCGGGTGGTCGCACACTTGCTGATCCCAACGACCGTGGCGGCGCCTATTCTGGCTTCTGTTGCGTGTGAGATTTGGAAGAAGGACAGAGCCCCAGAGTATGACATGATCAGAATTCTTGAGAGCAGTAACATCATCGACATGGGATCATGCGACACGATCATGTCCACCAAATCGATCCAATCCCTGCCCGCGGCGGTCAGCATCTGCCAACGGGGCAGCACCCTCGTGGATGTTGGCCGGTCGCGTATCTGGGTGGTTGAGTCAACGATCATTGTCGATCCCGGCTTCGGCCAGTGCAGCTCCAAGAAACCTGGGCTCCAGGTCTGTTCGCATGTGTCTGAAGCTCTGAGATGGGGAATGGGCCGGCGGCACTGACCCTGGTGCCTTGTTTTCCCACAGCCGTTTGCCCTGCCGCCAATCAATCTGCGCAATATGATATCGCACGAAAATACCAGAGTTACCGTCCAATTTCAAAACCATCCCCTCGTCATCATCGACTTTGACGATGTCGAGAGCGCGCACGGATTGGTCAAGGCATTCAACCGCAAATACGTTCTTGACTCCAGCAAGGGCAGCTAAGGGAAGAATCGAAGAAAGCGGTTTTACGAGCCAGTTTCGGCCGACCGGGAGTCGGATGCTATGCCAGCAATAGCACCGCGACCCGAACCAGACGAATACACAGTGGTCCTTGTCCTCGTCGGCGTGAGTGCACAGATCATGTGTGGAGCGGAATGGCTCACAGTGTGGGAGTCAGACAGTCGTCCAAAAACGACCCGTGGCATCATGTGTTTCGGAACAAATGTTGATCAGTTTATTGGCTGATCGCAACTTGGAATGTGTGCCTGAAGAGTGAGCGCCGTGGATCGAGTGGGAAAGAAGTGGGGAAGGAGTGAGGAAGGAGTGGAAAGGGATGCCGCCATTGGATATTGTGGAGCCGCAGCAAAGGGACACAACCCAAGCGAGCACGAGATAGAAAGGGGAGGAGGAGGGAGCGATGGAAGGAGGACTGCACACGGCTTGTTTGGAATGGTTCAAAAATCGATGAGGTGATCTCCTACACAACAGAGATGCGTCTAGGTCTATGCTTTGCCAAAAAGGAAAGGAGAGAGGAAGATGTACGGTGGTGTGTGGTGTGATGCCCCTTCAGAAGACATGCAAAAATGGAATGAGGCGTGCAAACGCAGGATGGAGACGCTCGAGAGCGGGCGAAGGGGTCTGTCGAAATCACAGCCAAAATAAATAGGAAATGGAATGGAGTGGAAAGGAAAGGATTGAGGAGGAAGGAGAAGCGGAGCGGACTGGGAGGGGGGAGAATGGAAGAACAGAAACTGGAAACGGAAAGAGAAAAAAGCGCAAAACGGGAAGCGAGGTCCCGCCGAATTGGGTGCGGGTGACATCCAAATATGTACAAACTGGATGCGCAATAAATAAATACACAGAAACCATCATCGTAGTCATCATCATCGTCATAATCATCATCATCATAATCATCAGAATCGTCGGCGTCCTTCGTCGTCGTTCTTCGTCGTCGTCATCATCATCACGACCATCACCGTTGCCAATGTCGTCGTCGTCGTCGTCGGTTTCTTTCATCGTCATCATCGATGGCCCAGCAGTACGTGTGCATCCTGTGGCCGCCCAGGATGCAGGTGTGCTGGAGCCGCTACCTTGCCGCGAGTGCTTGCCGATGGAACGAGAGTCCATCGAGCAGCGGCGATCGGGGCTTGATCGAGACATGGTCCGACAGAACCGGCACTACTCTTGCCAGAGCTCGGCGTGGTTCTCAAAGTAGGCGACCCATTCTCGGAACAGGTCCGGATCGACATAAAAGTTGTACTCGATGGCCGCGCAGAACTCTCGCTCAAGGCTGGCGAGCAGCGCGGGGGCAAGGCCGGTGATGCGGGACCACTCTTTGGTTGGCAGGCCCGAGGCGGCATCGTCACAGTATTTGTAGGCGATCATCAGGGCAATCACAAAGAGATGGGGTTCGGATCCTGTGGCTACAGGGAACTTGCTGCTGCCAATGTCCTTGATGAAGATCATGGCAACGACGAGGACCGGGAAGGTGACAACGGGGAAACTCGACTTGATGACGCTGTGCACCAGGTTGGCGGATAGCTCCCGAGCGGCAGCCAGCGCCTGAGGGTCGATTGGCTCGTTGGTGGCGTCACGACCCAGGAACTGGAAGAGCAGGTCGTTGACGAAGGCGGCAAACCTCTGGGAGTGGGCGTAGGATGTGAATCTCGACAGCGTTGAGCGGTCGTTGGGGGTCAGGAAGTCCAGCATGGCGAGGTGCGACTTCATTTCGAGATATGCGGGGAGGACGTCGGCGGGCATAGAAGGCAGCTTGGAGCGAGGGTGCTCTTGGATGAGGCGGGACAATGAAATCACAAAGATATGTACAGTGCGTGAAGAGGCGGCTGCTCTTGTATGCGTATGAGGCGGGCGGCTGGGGGTGGTTGTCGTTTTTTTGGATGCAGATGGTGGCGGGGATCAAGGCGAGCGCTGGATTATATAGGGCCAGCAGCCACTGAGCAGCGGAGCCGGCAGCGACAGCGACAGCGACAGCGACCGACTCTGGCGGACAGCAGCGCCAGCGGGAGTGGGGAATGCCACGCCAAGCTCGCACCGGGGTGGGTGTGCTGCAAGGGGGGAGGAGAAGCACGCTGCGAGCACAGACGCAGTCTGGTGTCCGGGAGATTGGGGCTGCACGCAGAGGGATGCAGGCTGGTGGGATCAGTGCTCCGGGCAGTGTGGGGAAGAAGAGCAGAGCCGGCAAAAGTATCAAAAAAACGACCAGGGCATTCGAGACACAGCCAGCAGATACACAGGTGGCAAAGGTAACAAAAGCCGTAAAGTAACAAAACTGCAAAAGTAACAAAAGGCACAGCGGCAGAAGTGGACATGGACTGGTGCGAACAAACGGCCGCGCACGCGAAGAATCGGTGCAAACGGGAGCCAGGAGGCCACACAGACTGCCGTGCAAAGCGCACGCGCCGCCGCACGCGCACTTGGACGCGGCTGTGTGACGGCGCACCGGGGCACAGGGCCACCGCGCCTGGCGCGTGGACCGGCGGCTGAACAGATTGGACAGATTGGACAGATTGGACTGTGATCGATCGTTTGGATTGCACTTTGGATTGCACCTGGATTGCACTTTGGATTGCACCTCGACATGTTCTTGGATTGATCTTGGGCATGTTCTTGGATTGCATCTGGAGCCGCATCGCCGCCAGGCAGGAAGGCCATTCATCTGACCATCTCTGTCGGGCAGGCAGCCTTGTGTTGATGACTACACTTCCTCGTCGCCTTGATCGCTGCCATGCAGATCCTGTCCTTGCGCGTGTCGGGCCGTGGCTTGCTGGGCTTGCTCGCTGGGCACCGGGCTCGCTTCGGGTTGGCCGGCTGGTTGGTCTGCCGCCGCGCTGGTTGCGTTGTGCTAGTGCCCCCGCCGTCCCGTGCTCCGCTGCCGGCCGCTGCCGGCCTTGCTGGGCAGTTCCCGTGCCGGCCGAGCAAGGAGCGGCCTGCTGCGAGGGGGCGGGGCGGTCCGCGTGGGTCGTCCGGGGAGGAAGACGGGCCCGGTGACGGTGGTGGCGAGCAGGAGAATGAGAAGCACGCAGGACGGGCGAGGGCGACGCAGAGCATCACGGCCCATACTGGGTGGCATGCGGGCGGCGTGTCGGCTGTCTGGGTTGCTCGTGGTGGGGAGCGGTGTGGCGACGGCCGTGTCCGCATGAAATCCAGATGCATATTTGCCCTCGCGTGGCCGGGATCGTCGGCCGCGGTCCCATGAACGCCTGCGAACAGCCGGCCGCATGCTCCGGAACAACCCCACGGGGCACTGCCCTGGGACGGCCGCCGTTCGCACCAGCCACCACACGGCCCGGACCGATCGGCCCAGAGCAAGACCCTTGCTCGTCGCCATGCCTCGACATGGAAGCGACATCTCGACATGGAAGCCACACCAGCGACTGGCATTGATGCATGTCGGTCGCGGCTGCACAATCAGCGATTGCCATCCATGCATCAACGGATCTGCAAAGCAGTACACTATGAAAAAATTTCTTGTTAAAATAATGAGCGAGAACGAAAAAACGCGCTCTCGGAGCCACCTCGGTCGGCGAGAAGAGCAGTCTCTGGCGAGAGACCCCCGAGGGAAGGCGAGAAGCCTCTCGCCATCACACACACACACTTTGCACACACACACTTTGCACAAGGGAGTCAACCACCTCCCATCGACCATCCCAAGAGGGATGGCAACCCCGAAGTGGACTGCCCAGAATATGGGCGACCCGGCATCCACTGTCGAAATACTCAAGGAACAAGATGCTTACAGTCTATCCAGAAAGAAACGGGACAGTTCCTTCCTGGCTTCTGATGTCTGAAGCCCGCTGACTGACTGTAGGCCCAGCGGGCAGGCCATGGCATTGCACTCCTGTCTTCGTTGGCAATCGAGTGGTTTTGGTTGGTCTCGGGAGCACAGTCTTGAATACACCCGGCCGATCTCCTGTGGCGATGATCGACTGGCATACCGAGATCATATTCCTGGCTGCATTGATGTCTCGATCCCACAGCGTATGGCAGCTTGTACAGCTCCGTACATAATGTGGTTTCTCGACATCAAGATACTTGGGTGACTCGAGTCGCTTGGCTTCCCGGCAATGTGAGCACACCTGGGACGTGTTGAACTCGTTCACCGAGCACACATGGATCTTGGAGACGGATCGGTCTGGTGGTCGTCTCTGGTGGTGGGTGAACTGCTCAAAGTACTTGGCGAACCTGAGTCTCCGTGGGCTGGATGCATATCCCTTCCCTTGCTTCCAGGAGGCATTCCCAAAGGCAATCACCACTTCGGTCTCCTTTGGTGCCTGGTCAATGACTTGTTTGCACATCTCGTGGACGGTGCGCTGTCGCTTGCCGTAGAGATCCAGTCGCTTGAATCGCCGTCGCCGGGTCAGGCTGAAGTACAGCTGTTTCTCCAGCATGTCTCCATCGAACACATGGCGAATGTATTGCAGGAATGAAGCCAACCCAGGGATCTTGGGACTTGGTGTGGTGCTCATCCATTTCTGCAGACCAAGGATCTTGTTGGTGCTCTGGATCCACTTGGTCGCCTGGGTGGTGCCACATCGATGCTGGTACTCCTTGTTGGAGAACGACACGATCTTCTCGTTGGCACGCTGTGCCTTGGTCACCTTGACACCGTCTTGCTCCTGGATGGATGGTTGACCGGGTGCTCGAATGACAGCGGTGAAGATCGATCCCACTCCAGGGTCGATCCCGATCCATGTGGATCGAGAGTCGTCAATGGGACCGACTCTGGTCTGGATCTTCTGCTCGGGAGTGAGTGCGCTCGCCTTGTCGTCCTTGTCTGTGGATTCTGGTTTGGCATCAGGGTCCTTCTTCTCCAGGATCTTGTACTTGAGCGTGGTGATCGAGCACCCGACCCCATCGGTGGTGATCTCGCAGCCAAAGAGCTGCTTCCCCTTCTCCCTGGCACCAAAGAGTCTCGGATCCAGCTTGAAGTTGGTCTGCCAGAAGGTCTCTTGCTTTGTGGTGTCGTTGACCTTGGTCTTCAGGTCGTTCCACTTGAGTCCAGTGCCAGTCTGGTATCCAAGGATCTCCCACAATGCTCTGGTGTCGAGCTTGACATACTTGGCTCAGGCATCGCAGAGCGGGACCAAGGTGCACTGTGCTCGAGGGACATTGTGTCTCTTCTTGGTCTGGGCAAGCCGGTCGGTCAATCGCTTGATCCGCTTCGTGTTCACAGCGATCTGCTTGTCCACCTCCTCGTGCTGGGTCTGGAGATCTTTGAGTCTGTCAGCCCCGATGTGGTGGATGGGTTGACACATCTCCTCGTTCAGTCGCCCGCGCTCTCCTTTCAGAACATCGGTATCCCTCGCGAGCCTGGGAATGATCATCTTCTGAAAGACCACCATGAAGAGGGCCTCCTTCAGGTGGGTCAGGCGAGAGACTTCACTGGCCAGAATTGGTACGACTTTGTACAGGTCCTGGTGGCTTTCGTACCGAAACTCATACAACTGGTCGGCATGGTGGGCGAAGGATTTTCTCAGATCACCGAGGAGTGTCTTGGAGAGGGGATTCTCCATCAGCTTCATGCACTCATCGACGTGTGTATGACGTTTGACACCCTTGGGAGCAACCAGGACCAAATTGCAGAATCGACGGAGGAGAGACCAGTATCGATCGAGAACGTGGGTCTCACAGTTGACTGCATAGGTCTTGACAGCCAAACCAAGGACCTGTGACCCAGTGCCCTTTGGGAGGGACACTGGAGGCAGGATACACGATCCACTCCATGCACTTCGGTACATCTCATATGTGTCGAGGAGGTGCCTGTCATCTTCCGGGGTGTTCGTCCTGACACTCACTGTTCCTGTCTGCACCATATTGAAGCACTTTCGAACAAACGAAGGTGTAGTTGATGACACGGTGGGGAGGGTGATGCCCTCGTCCAAGCACCGCCTGAGATGCAGCTCCAGGAGACGAGATGCTTCGTACTGCACTTGAGTCATGGCTCGGACAGTCTCCTCGATCTTGTCGTGCAAGGTGTCGTTCTTGATGATGGCATCGAGAGTGCACTTGACGGTGGAGTACTCGGCCTTGGCATACTCGTTTGGGCCACAGTCAGGCAAGGTAGAGCTCCAGAGTGTTATAGAAACGGCACTTTGGGGTGTTGCTTCTGGCATGACCCTCTTCTCCGCACGTGGCACATACAGGGACCTTGGGTGCTTGGCTGACCATTTCAGCGACCGAGGCAGGGCTGCTGTCGATTCTGGCTGTGCACTTCTTGGTGAAGGGCCTAACATGGTTGGTCAGGCCACAGGCACGACACGATTTGATGACGGGTTTCTTGGCCACAGGAGAGTCATTGGGTGATCCCGGGTCGGGATCGGGGGTGTCTTTCGCTTGGGAGCCATCTGGCGAGAAAATAGCGACGATGGCTGGTTCTGCCCTTGGGGAAGAAAAATTCTCCTCAAAACCAGCGCATTTTGGGCTGGCAGTGATACTGTGCAGTGGCGTCCTTGATTTAGATCCAGAAACGCATCGCTCGCTCAATCAGTCGTGGGAAGACATCTTGTCAAGGTGAGTCTTGCCTGATAGCCAAACGATCATGCCATCTCGCTGACACACAGCCACGCTTGACTAGGTTTCCAACCAGAGAGATTCAGACGGTGGTGGTTCTTGTCCGCAATCGGAGTGGAGCTTCCAACAATGATACAATTGGTCATTCCTCCACACCAATTGCCCACCACCACCGTCAATCGGCTCAAGACGATACCAAATGCCGTCAACCGACCATGGCCGGATTCCAACTTTTGCTGCATCTTGGTCTACAGCGTGTATTCATATTCGAGATGAGCAGCCGCGAGAGGGCCGGAAAAAATTGATAGTTGTATCTGCAGGATCGCGCTGCGCAGTTCTCCCCCTCGCACCCAGCCTTCTGGGCCATCGCCGTCGGCTGCTCTGCTCTGCCATGGTCATCCCCGCTGCTGTCCCGGTGCCATGCCGACATACACCATCCGGGGCATTCAAGTCGAGTTCCCGTATGATGCCTACGAGTGCCAGATTGCGCTCATGGAGCGGGTCATTGGTGCGCTCGAGACGGTAGGCCGCTCCGCATTCGCATCCCCCCTCCAGCAACACCCGACAGCAGGATCTGCAGGAGCAGCCTTCCTCCTGCCGAGTCTCCCGTGGCTTCTCTTCCAACGTCGCTGACGATTCCGCCGCCGCACAGGGTAACAATGCGCTGATCGAGTCGCCCACCGGGACCGGCAAGACCGTCTGTCTGTTGTGCGCCGCCCTGGCCTGGCGATCGGCTTTCCTGGCCAGATCTCAGCGGAGCCAAAAGTCGGCCGGCCGGCTCGCCCAAAGGGACAAGCCAGCCTCCTTGGATCGTCGGGCAGTCGACGGGCCCGGCCAAGCATCGAATCCGAATCCACCTGCCGGTACGAACCCAATCGCATCGACCCGCTGCCTCGACATCCGTATCTACAAGGACTGCTAAGACTATGGCCATATTCCCAATATTCATGAGCAGAGGCAGTCCCTACGATCTATTTTTCCTCAAGAACTCACTCGCAACTGACACAGGCGATCCATGAATTGCGAAACACATCATACAGGTTCGCATTCGTCCGCCAACAAATGTCTTCATACCACTATGACGACCCTCCTGGGCCGCAATATCACCGTGCTATCAAGAGTGCACAATGTCTCTGCGTCAATGACGATTCCACAGCTAACCGCCATTGTCTCTGCGACAACCACACCATGTCCGGAATGAACAGACCGCGGATGGCTCCGTTCGGCAGCCGGGATCAAATGTGCATTCATCCACAGATCTCGAACGCACCCTCGTCGTCGATCATGTCTGCCCAGTGCGTCAAGAGCATCAGGACAGAGAGTTGCAGCTTCTACCGACGGGTCGATGGTGAGGAATGAGGCTGCTGAGTGTCTGCTCGCTTCTGAACGATCCACGTCTTCCTGTGCTGACCCGTCGCTCTGTCAGTGGTTGCCCACCGACAGGAATTCGCCCACAGCATCCTGGATATCGAGGAGCTTGTCAGTCGCGGCGCTCAACATCAGTACGTCCGCATTCCAAATAGATCAAATGCGGGCAATCTTTTGGTGCTGCTTGCTGGAGCAGACCGACAACGCATCCTCTATTCTGAATTGCTCGATGGTTCTTGTTCAGGGCCTGTCCATATTACATTTCCAAGCACAATGTTCGCGGCGCCGAAGTTGTCTTTGTTCCGTACAGCTACCTGATCGACCCGCTTGTGAGAAAGTCGCTAGGGATCACACTGAGGTTGGCACATGGCCGCTTTATCGAGCAACAGCATGTCAATGGCTGTGCTCAGCGCATCCATCGTAGCGACATGCTCTTGTGCCTAACCCGCTCCCTGCATCCGCTACAACGACTGCCCCTTCAGTAATGCCGTCATTATCTTTGACGAGGCGCACAACATGGTTGGTGCTTCCATCTGCTCGCTTCGACCCACTTGCTTCCATCTGCAGTGTATCGCTGTCAGCGGGTGTCAGTAGTTTGAACAGGCGCTGATCTGCAGCAATTCCTTCGCTTCAGGAGAGTGCCTGTACAGAGGCTGCGTCGTTTGAGCTCACGCCGACCGATCTGGCCAATGCCATTATCGAGATTCGGCGATGCCAGGACATTGCAAGCTCGCCCCTATACCCTGTCGACGAACCCTCGGTATCGGACTTTGCCAAGGTCGAAGGTGTGTACACAGCCACGCCCAGGGCACTGTTGAATCATCCATCGCTGATCTAATATCGTCTTCGCTCCAATGCGCGCATCATATTGTGGCTCCAGATCTCATCCTGAGATTTGAAGCAGAGCTGTCGACCGTGTCCAAGGAGCTCGACCAGAATCGCCAGGTCCTCAAAGAGGGAAGCTTCATCTTTGAGCTGTTCTCGAAGCTGGGCATCACATTTACGACGATCGAGCCGCTCTTTGCTATCCTGAGCCATGCGTCGCTGCTCTTGGCCGAGGGTAGGTTTCCAATCGTCCCGCCCCTCACGTCGATGACCTTGATGTGGTGGACTCTCAGGTTCAACGACAAGCGCCGCCACGAGTTTGGTGGACAGGAGGGATAGTTTTGCCATTGCATTTCCCTCCCCTGTACCACGATCAAATACTTACTCTGCCGCCTTTGCGGGATGCAGGTGGCAACGACAAGGCGCAGCCTCCTCCAGCCGGGATCTATGTCTTCAAAAGCGCCCTTGAGGTGGCGTTTCGCGGAAGCAGCGCCGATCTCGCGGACACCTGCAAGAGCTACAAGGTATTCCGAGGCGGATCTGTGAGCGGCACTGTGCTTTGTATGTGCACCCCCCCCTCCAAAACTCTCCTCCCAGTGGCCCCGAGATAGCGACTGATGCGATTCGTGGCTTTGATGGACGATTCAGGTTTTTATCCAAGAAGTATCCGAGGACGCCGCCGCTCCCTGGAAAGCGGGCGAAGCGCGGTCCAGCAAGACCAGGCGCCTCGGGAATCTAGTGATCAACTTTTGGTGCATGAATGCAGGCGTTGTCATGAAAGATCTATCCCAGAACGGGGTGCGGTCGATCGTGATGGCCTCTGGCACACTGGTGAGCCGCCCATGCACGCGAGAGAATGGCGCATTCGCCAAGGACATTGGAACATATTGGCGGATATGCACTCTCCACGCTGGCAGTCTCTTCAAGAGGCCTGGCAGCATGCGTTGCTGATACGATACTCCACGCTCTCCTCTGCTGCGACAGAATCCTCTGGATGGTTTTGCCATGGAAATGGGAATGTAAGCTTCTGATGCCGACTGTCATGCAGGATTGACAATGGTGCTCCAGCCGTCGATGCAATCGTATTGACCCGATCCCCGCCACCAACTGCTACCATATTCATCCAGACCGTTCCCATATCGGCTCGAGAATCCGCATATCATCGATCCGCAGCAAATGCTGGTGCTAGCCCTCAGCCGGGGGCCGTCCGAGAAAACCCTCAACTCGAGCTATGCCAACCGGCACAATCCCGAGTACATCCAGGAGCTCGGCAGTATGCTGGCCAACTTTGTGGTCGTCATTCCCGACGGCATGCTTGTGTTTTTTCCCTCGTATGCTGCGATGAAGAGCTGCTGCGACTACTGGGCTATTCCGGTATGGAGTCTGGGTCGTGAGTGGCTCGGGAGGTCGTGAGTGACTCGGGGGGGATGAGAGAGTATTTGCCGGCCAATGCAGCTGAAATTCTCACTTGCTCATGCCCATGTCGCTGCCTTGCCCGTGCCCGTTTCCGTCCGCCTCAATGCCCACCCGGACACTCTCATTCACACGTATCATGGTGGCCATTTGCCCATTTGCTGTCCCGCACGATCTAGCCCCTGACCGGCGGGAACTCCATCATCAACAGAATCAAGAAGCACAAGGATTTGGTGATAGAACCACGCGGGAAGGAGGATTTCGGAGAGGTATGATTCACGCACTCTACTGGGGGGGGGCGACGGAAGCGAACTTCGTGCCTCGACACAGCACATGGTGCTGTTGGTCTGACACCTTGGCTTCTCCATGCTGGTGCTCAGGCCATGAAGCAGTTCTATGACAAGCTCAACGATGGCCGCTTTGGCGGCGCCGTCTTCTTTGCGGTCTGTCGGGGGAAAGCCAGCGAGGGGCTGGATTTTAGCGATGCTCGCGGACGAGCCGTTGTCATATGCGGCATTCCGTTTTCAGGTATGCCGTGGGAACTGCTGATGGTCGGTCTCCCCTTTGTGCTTTGTTGCATCGCCCATGGCGTCTCGCAATGCGGATAGACTGGGTGCAAGCCCCGCCAGCCTGTATAGTCGCAGTTTCACAAACTGACTCGCTGCACCGATACCAACGGTCTTGCAACATCCAGCTACTACGGACCCCAAGGTCAACTTGAAGAAGAACTACTTGGACGAAGTCCGACAGAACGCGCGGAGTCAAGGAAAACAGGTGCGAAACCGGTATACCTGTGTCGACTCACCTGGTGCACCATGTGTCGACTCAACCGGAGAGCTCGTCGGCCCTGATTCAAGCCGCGATACTTTTGTTGGCAGCACATGTACATCTCAGGCCAGAGCTGGTACAAGCAAACAGCCTCTCGGGCGGTCAATCAAGCCGTCGGCCGCGTGTACGTCTCGATGCCGGCTTTGCCTCGCTGTTCCGCTCCCGCATTGGACTGGCGATTTGGCTGGCTTTGGATGATGAATCTGATTGGCTGTTTCATGATTCTCACTTTGGCCGGATTGTCTTGGACAGCATTCGCCACCGCAAGGACTACGGCGCGATCATCCTTTGCGACGAGAGGTTTGTTGTTGTCTGGATCGGCGCAAGGTGCCGGTAGCATCCGGGGGGGGGCATTTTGATTCACTACTTTGCTCACCATCTTGCCAACTAGGTTTCAGAAGGCAGAGCAGCTCGGGCAGTTGCCTGCATGGATCCGTCCGCATGTCCAGAAGCTCGTAAGTCCGATGCCGGCCTGCACTCCGCCCTGCCGACCCGAGGGTGATGCTGACACTTGCGCTCTGTGGGATGTGCGTGCAACAACAGACCCGATTTGGCCAAGCAGCGCAGGCCATCTCTCAGTTTTTCAAACGAGTCAAGGTATGAATGGGCAACCGCACTGCTCTGGAGTACGGGGGGGGGCGGACGATGCGAGCGCTGGTGGCCGAGACGCAATCGCCCTGTCGACTGTGCTGACTGCTTGGTGTACTCTCCAGCGGCTGGATCTTGACGGGATCCATCAGCCCCCCAAAGTCCTCGGTACCAACTTTGTCGCTGCGGACCCGCCAAACATGCCCCCGGCGATTGCCACTCCCAACCCCATTGCCGTACCCCGCTTGGAAACCCGAATGCCCCCTCCTCCACCTCCTCATCTACCGGCATCCGGGCTGGCAATCACGAAGCAACCCAGGCCTCTGACAACCAGCGTTGCCAACGTCGAATGGACCGCCCACAACCCGCGACCGAGTGGTGAGCGTTCTTCTGGGTACTCCCAAGCCATGACCCGGATGCTCTCGGCAAAGGTTGACCAGATCGACTCGGCCAAGCAGCGGCAGCTGCTCGAAGTCCTCCACAAACAGCAGCTCGCTCGGAAGCAGAGACGACCCGAGCCCTATTCCAGCGCTCATGCGTTGCCAAAATCCGCGGCGATCCGTGCAAACCCGTCGCTGTTACCATCGGCGGTGTCGTCATTATCGTCACTGTCGTCGTCATCGTCGTCATCGATCCAAGGACCACCAACACTACCGACACATATGCCACCTGCACAAATGCTACCGGCGGCATCAGCCCCACCAATATCATCGCTTCCACTCTCCGCTGCAGCGCCATTACCAACAGCACTTGTGGCGCCGTCGCGATCGGCACGCTCGACCCATGACTCTGCTCCCAAAGAGCCGCAGGCAGTATCTGAGACACACGGGGCCGTAGGGCTGACGAGACAGACGGATTTGGACGTCTCGCTGTCCCGAATGAACATGCACTGCGAGGAGTCCAGCGAGAGCCACAAGCGAACTGTCACCAAGGGTGCTGTCGCACCAACGGTCGAACCAACCCCAGCCAACCCGACGGATCCAATCGCGGTGCGAAAGGAGTCTGGCCAGCCCGCTGTCGAAAGTGTCAAGCAAAGCAAGGACTCCTCCCGGCGCAAGCGCAAATCTGGTGGCCCGCTCGCACCGGCGCTCCAGTACAAACAGCATGTGAGTCCCAGTGCTGTGAAGGAGCCGATATCGTCCGTGTTGCTTGATTCGGACGGAGGCAGGCGAATTGCAAAGCGGTGGTAGAGACAGTTGTATATTGGGGACGAGTTGGCAACGCTTGGCTTCTCACAGTCGCTTTGATGGCGTCGCTTTGATGGCGTCGCTTTGATGGCGTCGCTCGCTCGCTGACAATGTATCTGCTGGCACGACCCAGGTCAGGGCGGTGCTCTCGCGCGCTGCTTGGGACCAGATCCGCCATGCCATCGAACAGTACCAGCAGCAGGCCGTCACCGTCGAGGGGCTCTTGACAGCCATCCGCGAGATCTTTGTTCCGTACATCAAAGCCGAGCTGGCACTGCGCGGGGCGGCCCAGGTCTTTGGCTTGCGAGCGGCCGATCTGGAGCAGCTGCCGACAACGTTTGAGCTGTTCCATCGGTTCAGCATGTTTGTTCCGTCGCGACACAAGCAGCTCTTCCAGAAAATTGTCTCTGAGCTGCAGCAGGACTTTGCTGATGGATAAAATTCTTCTTTGGGCTTTCCTGGGCCGGCGGACTGAACCCGAAGAAAGCAAGCGCCGCTAATCCAATGACACTCTTGATGAGAATGGTCGTGTCGATCGCCGAAGCCAGTCCCGATCCAGAAAAGTGTAGAGAATAGACGATTGATGGATTGCCCCCCCCCTGCGATGGTCGCGCAAACAGCATTCCGAAATGAGTGTATTGAGGGCGGTGACAGTTCGGGGACAGCGGTGCCTCCCATCGCAAGAAATTCCGGTGTCGGTGTCGGTGTCGGTGTCGGTGTCGGTGTCGGTGTCGGTGGCGGCCGCACCCGCCTCTATCGCACATCCTCTCCAAAGAGGGTGTTTGTCGGATTGATGATTTCGAGCTCCTCGCGCAGCAAGTTCTTTGCCAGCTGGTCCACGTCCAGCAGCACCAATCCGATGATTTTCTGAGAAGAGCAATCGGTGGGATAAAGCATTGAATGCGGTCAGACACATGCTTGGAAATCAAACATTGACAATTGGGCACTGAGCTGCCGTTTGCGAGGGTGTTTGTGAGCGGTTTGCGAGCGGCGACAGTGGCATGAGCAGGGCGAGAACAGACTCTTTACCTTGGCTCTGGTATCAAATTTGAGCAGACCCTCCAGGAACACAGTACTCTGCTCCAGCTCCTCGAGCTCCATGAGCTTGTTGTAGCAGGCCATGAAGATGTCGCAGAGAGCCGAGAGCGCCTGGACGTAGTCAATTTCAAATGGCTGGTGTCGCAGGGGCGAGTCAAGGGCGAGCAAAAATCTGTTGGTCAGCAGCGGGGTAGATGCTGCTCAAACAAGCCAGAGTCTTGGCCACATCGGAGGGTACAGGGCGACATGGACAATATGGACGACATGGTATTACCAGCTGGGCCGATTCGAGGAGAGACGCGGGCAGGGCCAGCGATTCCTTCGAGCCTCCCAAAGCTGCACTCTGCAGATCGGATGTTGACTTTTTTGCGGAGAAGAGCCGAGTCTGGGACACATTCGGAAGCGGATGGCATGAAACAAAAGGCAGGGACAGGGACAGGGACAGGGACAGGGACAGGGACGGACAGGAGACAGGTGAAGCTGGTCAGCAAACACATCCACCATTCTGAAGCAACGCAGCACAGCACACGACGCCATCTTGAAGGCCGTTCTCGCAGCTCGTCGGATCGGATCGGATCGGATGCAGCGACACCAGACGGTACCAGGCCAGGCTTCGACGACTCCATATCGGCTTCGTAGTCCATCATGACCGAGTTTGCTGCTTTCAGAAACTCGATGTGGTTTGGGACCAGCAGCAGAGAGCCCAAGCTGAGGCCGAGATTGAACCATTTGATGGCCCTGTTGGCGGATCGATCGGAAAGGGGTGCATGTGAGGGTGAGTGCGTTTGTGGGCGGGATGGCGACCCAGACGAGCGAGGCGTGTTCGTTCGGGATCGGGATTGGGTGTGCAGTGGGCGAGATGCACCCGGGCCAAGAGACGGAAGCGAACCTCTTTTTCGTTTTGGTGTTGTCGTAGAGGACCGCCTGTAGAGGAGTCGGTGGTGAGTCCAACGAATGCAAGCTTGCAAGGAACCATTGGCTTGCAGCAAAGCGCTCCTGCCAAGGGGCGACAGCATGGAGGCAGATGCTGCACAGAGAAAGGCGCTGCACGGAAGAAGACAGGCAGGGATGAAGCTTTGCGCAAGCACAGATAGTGCCCGAGCATACTCACCAGGGCATCGCTGGGCAGGAGCACCGTTGAGAGATAATACGAGTTGCCGTCGTGCAGCTTCCGCAGATAGGCGAACGTGGCGATGCGCTTGTGGGCCAGGTCGGCGAGCGAGCCAAAGGAGCCGCCCGTCTCGGCCAGACTCGGCGCAGAGAGATCTTCCATGGGGGTGGTGTGCAAGTGTCGATGCGGTTGATGCGGTTGATGCGGTTGATGCGGTTGATGCGGTTGATGCGGTTGATGTGGTGGTTGATGCGATGTGATGGGTGCCGTTTGGGCGGTTCGACTCCTGGCACGAAGCCGGGAGGGACAGCACGTGATGTGGTCGGCAGAAGCAGCGCCACCGGCCCGTGTGGCTTGTGACAGGGATCGCCACCGGAACTGATCCAACAATCGAACGAGCGAGTCCTGCGATTCGACGAGCAGATCATGCAGCGATTCAACGAGCGGATGATCCAGCGATTCAAAGAGCAGATCATGCAGCAAGCAGCTCGCCGGGGCGGCCCTGGATCGTGCGATCGCTGCGGCCAGCGGCTCGTTCCCGGCACGCGGCCCTCGGCTGACCAGCAATGAAGGTGCTCTGGCGGCCCCCGGGCCAGCCGCCCGGACCAGTCGCCCTGGACCAGTTGCCCCGGACCGGTCGCCATGCAGCTCGTGCAGCTCGTGCGGCCGGACGGGCGAGAGCACCCTCCATGCCATGCCATGCCATGCAGCCAAAGCACAGACGCAACGGTGGCATTCTCCTCGAGTCTAATGCTGCGGTGTCCATCAACGCTATCCAACAGCCAGACCGGCGATGCCATTCATTCCTCGCACCATCATTAGTCCCACTTACACCACCAATGGTCCCACCCGCAGCGTGGGCTGCCCCATTCCCTCGACTCCCACGCTCGCCCTCCCCCCCTGACGGCCAACCACCACCGCCCACCCCGGCTCACACGGCGCCGTATCGGCCGCCCCGTGGCAATACCGCCCCGCCGATTGCACAGAACGCGGCTGCCTTTTTTTCGTGGCCGCCCGCACTGCAACAACGGCCGTTTCTCTGTCCTCTGGCGCTGTTCTCCCCCGGCTGCATCTCGCTCTGGGTCTGGCGTCTTTCCCCCGACCCGCTGCCTGTCCATCTGGCTATCCATCTGGCTGTCCATCTGGCTATCCATCTTGGCTATCCATCTTGGCTATCCATCTTGGCTATCCATCTACCCTGCGTCTGCCCTGCCGCCATAAGGCCGATAGCTCTCGTCGGCTCCGTCGCCAAGCCTGCATCTTCTTTCCCGCTGTCCCCTGTCCTTGAAACGCCCTGCGTTCTCGGTGGCAATTCCTCTGAATCATGTCTGAAGTCTCGATTAGCAAGAAGCTCAGCGTGCGCATCATCGAGGCCAAGCACCTCAGGGCGCCCAGCGTCGGCCACAGAGGTACGAGCACACCTTCGCTTCTGTTCTGCAGCCGCTCTGTCTGTCCCACTCCGTCTTGCCTCCGGTACCTCCAACACCCCCCCCCGATGCCGTCGACCTGCATCAGCCTCGCATCAGCCTCGCATCAGCCTCTTTGCGTCCTTTCCCCAGGCTCTGGTTCCTTCGGCATCCTGCTGAAATCTGGCCAGACAGCCTAGTGCTGGGCCACTCTCCATGTCATCGGTGCCGCCACACTGCATTGCCGTCGCCGTGTCCTTGATCCCCTTCTCGCCGAGTCGGTCTCGTCAGGATCGTCCTCTGGATGGCTTGCTTGGGCATTCTGCGACGAGAATCCCAGCAATCTGATGGAGCCACGCGGCGCTCGCCTCATAGCACCTAGCTTACGCCGTCACCTGTTGTTTGGGCCTGCAGATGACATCTGCAACCCATACTGCATCCTGCAGCTCGATAATCGCGCCAGGACCGAAGTCAAGACGGCCGTATGTTGGAACACATCTTTGCCGTTCTGGGTAAGAACAACGCCAAGCATGCAAGTCCCCCTCCGCCAGCAGCCTCAAAACGGTCATGATCCTGTCGGCCGATATGCTGGGTGGCAGTGGCCTTATCCCTCCGCTGGGCTGTGCTTGCCTGGGCTGTGCCCGCAACCGGCTCCCACGATCCGCCCAGCGCATCTTTGCACGATCTGTGGTCAGCGCACTGAACACCGCCCAACCGTTCACATCGCCAGAGCGAGGAATTCATCTTTGAGGACCTCGATGATCTCCGAAAGCTCAGCTTTGTCATCTGGAACAGCCTCAAGAACATGCCCGATACCCCGATCGCCAAGGTAGTGTCAGGCATCTTGGCCATTCGGAGCCGCTTGTACCGTGCCAGCCAACAAACTCGGCTCGCTTACTGGCTCTGCTCTGCCTCGTCCGATTTCCAGCTCGATCTTCCTCGATGCCATTTGCTCAACGATGGCGACCAGTGGTTTAGTTTGATGTCGAACGGCTCTGAAGGATCGGCCCATGGCGAGATCCGTTTGAGAAGCCGGTAGGCGCCGTTTCCTGTGTCCCGTCAGCCGCCATCCGCCATTCTGCTTTCCGATGTGCGTCCTAATCACAACCACAACTACAACCACAACGGCTAGATACTATCCGCCCATGCCCCCGGAGCGGGCCGTGGCAACCGTCTCTGTTCAAGTGATTGCAGCTCGTAACCTGGCCCCACAAGCAGGTAGGCAGAGGTTGTTGCGCCTCCCCCCCCCCAGCCTGCCAGAATGTGTTGGCCACGCTAAGTATTCCGCATCGACTTTCACGATTGATCGTCTGTCCGCACGGCCTGTCTGTGACGGACTGCAGATCCGCACAAACCATCGCTGCGTCAACTAACCGGTTACTCCCCATGTGTCCGCAGATGCCCCGAGGCCTTTCGTGACTTTGCATTTGCTCCCCGATCCTTCTGCCGAGTCTACCCAGCAAACCAAGACGCAGCCCCCGACGCGCGATCCAGTGTTCTCTGCTGAGACATTTATCTTGTTCGTATCACTAGAGCAAGCCACCGCCCGCTGTCGCCGAAATCAGGGGCTCGACTGATCGCATTTTCACTCTCCCTCTCTCACACACACACTCTCTTTCTGCTCGTCGCTCCGTGCGGTGCAGCCCCCTAAAGTCTAGCCAGCCTGAACAGGAGTTGCACGTTTCGGTTTGGTAAGAGCCACATATTGTGCACGATCGCGCCCTGTCCCTCCTCGTATCAACGACTGCCGGGCAAATCAGGAGGCCTGCAGTCCGCTCGTCACTTTCTCTAAACTGCACTTATTCGCGAACGTTACAGGAACGAAAATCTGATCGACAGTGAGATGCAGTGTTTCCTGGGCCACCTGACTGTCCCTGTGGCTCAAATCGTTGAGCAGACCAAGGAGAGTCGGAGTGCCTGGCTGGATCGGTGGTATCCACTGCTGCCACGCCCCCGTAAGTCGATCGATGCAGTAGCCCGACTCGGCGAGCGTGCGCCTAGCGCTCTGCCAGGGATTTAGCGGCGTTCGCTGTGAATCGATACTCACTCCAACAACCCATACGTGCGCGGACCCAATCCCCACATCGATGCAGATATCACCATGGATGAAAAGAAAGGTGGGTCTCAACCATACCCCTGCGGCACAACTGCGATGTTGGAGAAGCAATCTGTTTGCTGACATTGTCGTCGGGTTCACTGCACCCATGAATCCAATACACAACCTCAGGCATCTTCAGAAAGAAGCTTCACTCCGAAGAAGAGCGGAGGAACCGTCCACGAGCGCTTATCAAGGCCCTCCAGTCCAAGACTTCGGAATACGGACGCGATCGACGGGCACATACCTTTTTCGAATCTCGCACCGCAATGGCATACTGCATCCACTGCGGCGGCATCCTTGTCGAGAGCCACCTGCAGTGCTCCGAATGCCAGATTTCCAGCCACTACAGATGTCGAGATCTCGTTTACCCCAGCTGTGGCAGCGCAGGTATGTACGATGCCACGGCACTCTTGGGGTTTCCAGCCCGAGAGCGGTGGTTCATAGGATCCGATGATGCGCCGGCGCTGCATGCTGCGCCAGAATCGTGGCTGGCGACACCGCTGCTTCCAGCTGCTGACACAGCCACCCCGACACGCTGCAGGCACCATCCGGATCAAGTGGCAGTACAACGAGTCGTTTGTGCTTCCGTTGCCATATTACGAGCCCATGCTCAACCTTCTTTACCAAAACGACTATGCCTTGCTGATGCTGATTGGAAAAGTCAGCCCCGAGCGCGAAGATGCTGCTAAATGCCTGGTGTGTACTCATCAGCCTCCTGTGTAGCTGTGTATATGGCGTTGACCACGATCGTTGCACCCGGAGCGGGCTCTGTTGGCATGCTGCTCGATATCGAATGCCATTTCGACGGGGGTGCGCTGTGTGCGTCTGTAGCCCACCTGTGTGCGTCTGTAGTCCACCTGTGCGCGTCGACTCACAGACATTGCGACGCTGTCGTACTCTAGGTCCGGATCTTTGAAACCAACGGCAACATCGGCCACTTCTTGAGAATGCTTCTCCGCAATGAAATCCGGAACACACGTGAGTCTGGTGGCGGCAAGCACCGTCCGTCGAGCTGTGCTGTTTTCGGATGGTTCCCCGAACCCCGTCGACCGCGTGCTAACAGAGCTGCAACTCCTCTCTCTCCCTCGTTCTGGTTTCCTGGCTCGTTCTGCGGCGCTAGCGTCGGCAAAGACCCTCTTCAGAGGCAACTCTATGGCTTCAAAGGCTCTTGATGTTTACATGAAGCACGTTGGACTCAGTAAGTGTGTCTTGGGAATCGCCTCGAGACCCCAGTCATCGCTGCCCGCGTAGACACCCCTTACTCGTGCCGTCGCTCCTGACACCACCTGCATCCGTCTTCCAGACTACCTCCAGTCGGTCCTAAAAGGCGTGCTCCAAAACATCATCGAGAAGAACCAGCCTTGCGAGGTAGGCGCCTGGCGCGGACCAAAGGCATTGCCAATTTGGAGTGAAGCCTCTTGGCTCTGTCGATCGTGCCAAATGAGTCGGCCTGGCGTCCGTCGTGCTGCTGTAGACTCACACGTTTACATGTAATCGCTCCGACGGGGTATTGCTCGGCGTCCCGCCATTGCTCTACTGTCGCGCTCGCGCCGCTGTCCAGATCGACCCTGTCAAACTCGAGAAGGCCGACAGCAAGGTCCTTCGAGAAAATATCCGCAACTTGACCCAGTATAACTTCCACATCACCGAAGCTATCTTTGGAAGCTTTGGGGTTTTCCCAGGGTGAGCAGCGGCGACAGCAATACCAACGTCATCCCGCGATCGTGGCCGTCCACCATCGAGGCTGATGGCGGTGAATGGCAGTATACATGTTCCTGGTGCCCCAGCGACTCACTCGCGCTGCTCGGAATGTTCTACAGACAACTTCGTGAGATTTTCGAGTTCATTCAGAACGAAGTCCAGGACCGGTTCTCCGACACCGAGAACGTTCGATACACCTCCGTGACAGGCTTCATCTTCCTGCGGTTCTTTGCGCCTGCGGTCCTCTGCCCCCGCTTGTTCGGCATCGACCTCCGTAAGTCTCCTGCCCGCGTCGTGGCTGCAGTAGTTTTGCGGCTGTCTGTCGGCTGTGCAGCAGGCAACGACATTCTCTATCTGCAACGACAGAACAGTTCTGACCTTGCCGTTTCTGCATCGTGGCCGCTTGGACGGATCAGCCCCGCTCGATGCGCGCTCCAACCGCACGCTGGTGCTCTCGGCCAAAGTTCTGCAGAACATGTCCAATCTCGTGACTTTTGGCCAGAAGGAGCAGTGCATGGAGGTCATGAACAGCTTTATTTTGGACCGTATGAAAGGACTCAAGACATACGTCGATGAGATCTCTGTAAGTGCTGACTTGGGTGCACCGCTTGCCATGCTCACGTCGCTGTCCAATTGGGGCGTCGTTATTCCTCCGGCTGTAGCTGAAGCTCAATCTGATGTCGCCTCTGCGAACCCAACGCCCTATCGCCACAGAGTCCCAACGAGCAGGTGCTTGAGCCTGTCCAACGAGAAGTGGTCAACACTATCGACTGCGACAAAGAGGCGTCTGAGCTGTATGGGATCCTCAGCCGCTCGATCTCCAAGATGACCGCCCCCGAATATGCATCGGTAAGATTGCCTTGATGTGGACAGGCGCCACCGTTTGTTTCGTTGCACTCATTGGCAACCCGCAGTATCTTCCCCGCCAGCTCCGGCAATCGCCATGCGGAGCAATCTGACCCCTCTCTCTCTCTCTCTCTCTATCTCCATTCATCCATCCACCTTTGTCGTCTGGTGCCGATCTAGGCCCAAATCACGCCCCTGGTCCAGAATCTCGACATCGAGCTTCAGCGCGTTGCGAGCATACTCGAAGAGAAGGCGGCGTTCACCAAGATTGTGCTGCCAACCACGCCCTTTGTGATCGGCGAGGATGTCCTCCCCACGGAAGCCCTGGGTGAGCTGGAGCATGAGATCAGTACCGAGAATATGGTCAATGCGTACTCCTCCATGAGCAACAACACAGCAATCCATGGACAGAGGTGAGCTGACGCCGAGTGATGGAGGTCTGCGGTCCCCCAGGACATTGTTTGGTCCTCGGTGCGTTGGTCCTGACCGACGAACCCATATACTCTCCTGCGACCTGCCCTTCGCCTGAGCAGATCCAGCTTCCGGCACTCTGTCGATCTGGCCAAGGATGCCTCGGGTATGGTCCGAACCCTGGATCGCGTGTCCCACGACAGCCACCGAAGCAACGGCAGAAACAGCGGCAGCGACTCGCCGCAGTTGATCTCGGGGTCTCCGGACTCGTCCGGCAAACGGAGCGGCCCTCTTGCCGAGACAAAGCGCAACCTGCCCAAGGAGGCTCTCGAAAAGATCCGCCTGGACCTGGCCAACATTCGACTCAAGAGCCATCGCAGCCGAGGTGCCCTCGATGCCGGCCTACACAAGGCTCCGAGCCTGCACCCGACACCATCGATGAACTCGGCCTTGAGCGACCCATCCTCGGGGACGTCGTCTGCGTTCACAGCCAATTCCATCGGCCTGATCACAACATGTTTCTGCTGCAACGGCGCGATCCCGCCGAACACGGCCGTGGTCAACTTTGAGTCCCGAACATGGCTCGCTACCCACTTTAACTGCTCAAAGTGCCACCGATCGCTCAAGCACACCAACGCGTACCTGTCCGACAACGCCCTCTACTGCGAAGAACACATCAAGTCCCGGCCGGCCGACAACAAATGCAACGGCTGCGGCCTACCGATCATGGGCCCGATCGCCGAGGCGGACGGCAAACGATACCATGCCCTGTGCCTGATATGCAACTCGTGCGGAATCAACTTGACGTCCACGCTGATTCCGTACGAAGGCCAGATCTTTTGCCGCAACTGCTACCTGTGGAAGATTGGGCTGGTTTGTGCCAAGTGCAAGGAGCTGATCCAGACCGAGTATTTTACCGTCAACGGCGAGAACTTTCACGTTGACTGCCGGACTTGCGATGTAAGTGTGATCCACGGCCAGCCAGCGGGCGGACGGTGTCCGATGCACATGGCTGCCGATCGCGGTTCCCGGTTCCTGACAGCATCCTTTCAGACATGATTGGCCATGTGGCCTCATGGCGTGCTGCTAACTCTTCCTCACCCACCCTCATCTTCAGCAATGCGGCTCACAGCTGGCTGGAAAGGAGTACTTTACCCTCGGCGACCAAGTCTTTTGCCTGGAGCACCGCGGCAACGTCATCCGATGTCGCGAATGCCATCAGCACATCGATGGCGAGGTCTTGATTGCCCTGGAGTCGCAGTCGTACTTGTGAGTGTCGCACCTCGACCACGAGGCGCTTCAATCCTGCTGCTTTGCGGTTACTGCTCGCTGGCTTGCCTCTTCGTCCCACTCACTGACACTTGCCTCTCCATCTTCCCCTCCTAAACCCCCCCCCGTCGCCCTCGACCAGCCACATCGAGCATTTCAACTGTCGCGAATGCCAGCGAAACCTGGCGACCCAGACGTTCTTTGAGATTGACGACCAGCCGTACTGCAAGACGTGCTATCTCAAGAACAGTACTGTCTAAGGCCGACACAGGACGATGGCTCTGTTTATTGTATCCTTTACTCGCCCCCTTTTTTTCTTTCTTCCTTCCTTCCTTTCAGCCTGAGCCCCTCCTCTCCCACCCACCCCATCAGTCCTGATGCACCTCGCGCCGACTTGTTCTGATCGTCAGATCTCGCGATCTTCTGAGCCCCCCCCCTCTCCTGCTTTGAGCCCGTTTCTGGGATTATATACTCCTCTCCCCCCTTCCCACAGACTCACACGCTCCCTATCATTTGCCCTCTCCACCTCCGGTTTCTATTTCGCCCGCCCCACCTTCTTGGGGGGAATGATCTGTGTGTATCATTGTATGACTTCCACGTGAATGTAGTTTGTTCATGAAACAACGTTGGACACTTTGAATACAGCCCATAACAAGAAGAAACAAAGACCTTTCCCCCCCCCTCCGTCCATCCACCAGGCAACGTTGTGTGTTTGAGAGCGAACCCCGAGAATCACATTCCGCTGAGCTTAGAAGTTACTGTGGAATGATGGCTTGGCATCAATGTATTCAGAATCCCGAAAACCAACAAATAGAGCAGCCATTCTCGCCAAAAGTCACCTGGGTTTCGCATTGTGAGCGCTGTGGGGGTCAAATAAGGATATATGGCTGGGCAGCAAAATAAAGTTCAAGCGCGGAGCAATTACATACAGAAGGAGGGCAAAGGCAAGGTGGCGGGGGAGGGAGGGAGGAGGAGGGGACGGGGAGGACGCAACCGAATCGAGGCAAAAGCCGCTTAACCAAAGAGGTTGTTGGCATAGGCAAACTCCTCCTCGTCCTCGTCGAGCTCGTCGCCGTTGGCAATCTTGGCCTTGACAGTCTTCATGTAGGCCTTCTCCTCGCGCTTGCTCATCTTCTTCTTCTGCTTGACGGCAACGGTGTTGCCGGTGGCATCCGTAATCGACTCCAGAACAACCTGATCGCTGATCTTGTCGTCCTGCTTGTCCATCCAGGAACCGGACTGGCCCTTGGTGGTGAGGTGGCCGGCGTCCATGACCCACTCCTCAGTGCAGAGGGTCGACACGAACTCGTTGTGGTGCGAGATGATGACGACACCGCCCTGGTAGTCCTCGATGGCGGCAGCGAGGGCACCCAGACTCTCGCGATCGAGGTAGTTGGTGGGCTCATCGAGAATCATGATGTGGGGCTCGTTCCAGAGCGAAGCGGCCAGGACGACCTTGACCTTCTGGCCACCAGAGAGGGCAGCCATGCGGGTGTGCGACGCAAACTCGGGCTCCAGGCCGACTTCGTTGAGGTGCTTCTCGACGTTGACGGCAGAGAGGGCGCGGCGGGTCAGACCCGAGTTCTGGGCAATGCGCTGGTCAATGGCCTTGCAAGCCTTCTCCCAGCCCTGCTTGGCGAGCAGCTTGGCGCCGAGGTAGGGGCCCTCGGCCGAGGCGTCGCTGGTGAAGTGGACCTCGTACTCAAACTCGCCGGTCTGCTTGTTGGTGCGGCGGTTGCCGACGACGTCGACGACGACACGCTTGACCATCTTGCCGCTGAGCGGATCCTTGACCTCGAAGGGCTTCTTCTGGAGGGCCTGCTCCTCCTCGGTAAAGACCATCGAGACCTTGACCAGGGCCTCCTTGTCCTCTCCGAACTCGTAGCGCCAGCGAATGTACTCGTTGGGGGTCTTCTCGAGGTGCGACTCGATGTGGTGGAAGGCGTGCTGGGCAACGTAGGCGATACGGGCGTTGGGGTGCATCCAGACATCACCCTGCTGGGGAACGAGCTCGCCCGTCAGGACCTTGATCATGGTCGACTTGCCGGCACCGTTTTCACCGACACAACCGACACGCGAGGCCATCGAGACCTGGATCGAGATGTCGTGGAGGGTGGGGTTCTTGTTGCCGGGGTAGGTGTAGTAGCAGTGGGTCATGCGCATGAGGGCTCTCGAGCGCGACTTGATGCCCTCGATGGGTCCGGGCTGGGGGAACTTGAACTTGAGCTTGGAGGACTTGAGGTGGAAGTACGACTTGGCCTCGGGGTTAAGCTCGATGAAGCGGTCGAGGTTGCCGCGGAACTGCTTGAGCTTCAGGTTTGTGATCTGGATGATATTGGTGCAGCAGTCGCGCAGGAAACCCGAGTCGTGCGAGACCATGATGCAGGTGACGTTCTTGAGCGAGTTGATGTAGTTCTTGACCCAGGCAACGTTGATGACATCCAAGTGGTTGGTGGGCTCGTCGAGCAGCAGGATATCGGCGTTTTGCAACATGGCACGGGCCATGGCGAGCTTCATTCTCCAACCACCCGAGAGCGATGAGACGGGGTTGGTGGGCTTGGCCTTGCCGTCTTCGGTGAAGCCGACAGTGGCCATGACGCCCAGGACCTTCTCGCGGTCAAAGTCCTTGAGGCGCTCGTCCGCCATGATGTAGTCGACACAGGACAGATGCGAGAGCTCGCCGAGAATGTCGGCCTCGACAAAGACCGTGCGGACCTCGGAAGCGTCGGGGAAGCCCTCGAGCGAGCCGCTGGCGATGGCGCGCATGAGCGTGGTCTTGCCAGAGTCGTTGGAGCCCAGGAGACCGTACTTGGCACCACGCTTGAGGCGGAGCTGGGTGTTGTGCAGCAGGATCTTGGTACCGTAGGCCAGGGTGAACTGGCAGTCGCAGAGCTGCTCGGCGTCGTCCTCCTCCTCGTCCTTCTTGGGGAGGGGCTTGGCCATGGCCTCGCACTCGCGGGCCAGGACGGCAGCAACGTCCTTGGCGACGCTGGCGTCCTTGACGACGACAACGAGGTGGTCCTCGACCTCCTTGAAGTGGGCTTCGTCAAATTTGCGGATCGACATGAGCGAGCAGCACAGGTCGGCAATGTGCGTCAGGTAGGCCTCCGAGGCGGCGGTCTTGACGTTGTCCTTGATGACGGCCAGGACGCGGGCGGGGTCGATGTGCTGCTCGAGCTGCATGGCCTCGTCGACGGCGGCGCTGAGGCGCTTGAGCTGGGCGACAGAGCGCTCGGCCACACCGCGGGCCTCGGGGTCGGACAGGATGTCGGCGGCCTTCTCGAGGGCAGGCAGCAGCGAGGGCAGGAAGGGGGCGGCATCGATGGGGTGGTCGACGAGCTTGGACATGTTCTCGATGATGACGGCGGCCTGGCGGACGGTGGCCTTGGCGCGGGTGGCGAGACCACGGATCAGCAGAGGGGTGACCATGGCCAGGGCAGGCGACTCGACGGACTGGACAAAGGTCACGCCGGCCAGCTTGTGCATGAGCTCGGGGACCTCGTTGGGGTGCTTGACGGACTGCAGGATGTGGGGAGTGAGGTGCTCAATGTCGCGGTTGCCAACGACCTCACAGGCAGCCAGCAGAGCTTGCTCGGCGGCTTCCGAGACCTCCTGCTTGAGGTCGACGATGCAGCTGGAGACGGCGGGGATGACCTCGGGCAGGGCAAAGCCGAGCTGCTCGGGAGCGTGGTCGCCAAAGGAGGCAATGGCCTTGAGGGCGGCAACACGGGTGGGCCATCGGCAGCTGTCGTCGGTGGCCTTGAGGAGATGGGGGAGGGCCACGCGGAGGCAGTTGGGCGACATCTTGTCGTTGATGGTCTTGACGGCAAGCTCGGCCTTGGCGCGGGTCTCGGCGCTGGACTTTTTGTCGCCGCAGGCGTTGAGGATGGCGGGAAGGGCAGCGATCAGGAAGGGCTGGGCAAGGAGGATGTTGTTGTTGGCCTGGTCGATGCAGTCCTGCAGGGCCTTGATGGTTTTTGACTGATCCTTCTTTCCGATGGTGCTGACATTGTCAATGTAGTCGGGGAAAGCCTTCTCGACCGAGGCGAGACCCTGGGAGCTGTTGACGGAGAGCATTTTCAGGCTCGATTTCAGATCGTCTGTGGTAGTCTTTTGGCCGGCAGCGGGGGTAGGCATGAGGGACTGCATGGAGGGGAGGTCAGGTCAGCCGGCAAGGGCGTGTGGAGAAAGGCGATGGAGGCAGACCGTGAGGCGGGATCGGAAGAAGGGGAGGTGATCAGGAGAAAGATCAAGACAACCAGGCCGATCAGATGGATGCGGGATCCAGCGGAGGCAATCGGCCGGGTGCATTTATGCGTCGGGGCAGTGCGCAGGATCGGCGGATGAGTGCGAATGATGCAAAGGGCAGGCAAGGGTGAGCCAGCATGATGACAGCGATCGTGTGTGTGTGTGGCGGCAAGGGGGGAGAGGATCAAGGAGCGACACGGAGCAGACGGGCGAGGGAGGCAACAGTGAGTCATTTACATGGCCAGGACCAGTCGGGATGGACGGATGGCGAGAGAAGAACCGCAGACAGCGAGCCGCAGGCAGTAGAGAGCAAACGGTGGACCACGAGGCAGTAAACATGATCAAGGCGACGAGACAGGAGAGTTGACGACAAGTCAGCATTGCCAAGCAAACGACGCGAACATACCAGCAAACACGAAAACAGGCGAGACGGCAATGCAAATGCAAATGCGAGGAGGGAGAGAAGTGGGCAGGATCCGCCAGAGCGGAAGGTGCGGACATGGCGGTAGTGATGGGCAGATGGTGGGCGATAGTGATGGACAGATAGTGGGCGGTTAGCATCAGAGTCGTGGTGATCAATGACCAACGATCAACGACCAACGATCAACGACCAACGATCAACGACCAACGATCAACGATCAGCAGAGGCGAAAAGTGCCATAGTCGACCCGAAAGGCAGGCAGCCCGCTCAGCAGATCGAGAGAGCCTGGCGGGTCATGCGGGCAGCGGGCTGGGCAGGGCAGGGCAAGCGGAGCGGAGAAGAAGCAAACTGTGCTGCTGAAGCACTCCGGGAAACCTGGCGATCGCAGGAAGTACCGAGCGATCGGCCAGCCGGAGTGATGACCACATGGACGGTGGGAGCCTATCCGGAGCTCTCCAGGCCACAGGCCAGGAAAAGCTCGTCCAGGCACGATCCAAGGGCCTGCTCATCGGCCGCTCTGCCGGAGGCGAACCACCACCTTCCCCGACACAGAGCAGCACCCGGCGACGAGGAATGCACCTCCACCGAATGGCCGCCGTGAGCGGACTGCGATGGGTGAGCAAACGCCGTGCGGCCACAGGGCCGACGCCGGGTGTGATGGAGCAGAGAGCGCAGGACATGGCAATCCTTGTGGGAAGGCCGCGTAATGCGTCTCTCCATTGACGGTCTGGAATGATGCCCGAGGGCTATTCCGCAACTGACCGATTCAAGGAGCCCAAGCAGGCAACAGCAGCAGCACCAGCAGCACCAGCAGCACCAGCAGCAGCAGAAACCAAGACCATTGCCGAACCGAAGCCAGACCAACCCTGGAACCAGCCCGGCGCTGAATTGATGCAAAACCAGCAAGCATGCCCGCCCGTCACCACGCCGGAGCGCAGAATCGAGGCAGAAGCGCCAGCGATTGCAGCACCGGCGGCAAGCGACAGCACACCAGATGGAGACCAGACATTACCTAGTCGACGGTGAGAAGTAGGTCTCTCGGAAAGGTAGATGGCGTGGAACCGAAAGATAGGGTCGGCGATGGGGAGGAGGCAAAGGATGGAGAGAAAACGGCCGATGGCAATGCGGGGCCGATGGGCTATTTAACCCCCTCCTTCCCTCCGAAAAATTTTTTTTGCACAGGAGCAGCGATCGTCGATGACCCCCCCCACAACACACATGAAGCCAGTGCTCAGCAAATAGAGCACAGCAGGAGTGAATAGAGGGCAAAAGTTTTGGGGTGGAGCGAGAACGCGAGCGAGAAGGGCGCGGCGAGACGAGGGCCATGAACAGGACTACACAAGCAAGCAGCGTGGCCGAGGCGAGGGGAAAGGGGGGACATCTGACACCAACAGCTGACAGCAGCAACAAGAGAGACCAGAGCTTGCGCCGGGGTGCAGGCGAGGACAGCGAGACGGGAGAAGCGAGATGGCGAGGAGCCCCCGAGCGAGGATGCTGAGCGAGCCAGAGAGGGCAGCAGGAGTGCATGGAATGCAGCCGTGGGAGAGTGGCATCGAGTGCGGGGAATGAGGGCTGTGTGGGAATGCGTCGGGCACAGCTGTGGGAATATGCACGAATGCATTCACTCAACGGCATGGAGCCAAAGTGTATGAAACGCAGCCGAAAGCGGTGCCGGAGATAAGGGCAGTCCGCGTGGGCGGAAGTAATATATATTCTGGCGACGAGCATTGGCCCCGGTGGCAGCAACACTGATGGCACTGGTGGTATTGATGGTATTGATGGTGTTGGTGGTATTGATGGTATTGATGGTATTGATGGTATTGATGGTGTTGGTAGTGTTGAAAGCACGGATGGCATGGACGGCACTGCTGTGGGAACAGAGGGGGCGACAGTCGACAGAGTAGTGGCAGTGGCATTATCGACCATTGCACAGATCGCATCAGTCGCATCGGTCGCATTGATCTCAATGGTTGCGTTGATTTGCATTGGTTTGCATTGCTTGCGCTGGCGGTGCTCGCAGTGCCAGTACTCGCATTGAGCGGCCTGGCACCGGCGGCGGTTTCATGTTCCCGGGTCTGAAATCGTGCTGCCCGTCCCGACGGGGACCATAGCGCCCTCAAGCGATTTGCTCAAGCAGCGGCATCGGAGAAGCGGGTCGCAAAAACTCCTATCGCCTCCGCCGTGGTCGGAGAAGGCCAATACTGCAGTCGTTGTCGCATTCGGCGATGGTATTCGCGAGCCGATCCCACGCCTGCATCGCGATATCACTTTGCTTTCGATCTATCCTGCATCCATCCGCACCATGCGTATCGCGCTGCTCTCGATCCCACAATGCCGCACTCTCGATCCCACAATGTCGCACTCTCGATCCCACGATGCCACTACCACATCTTCCATATCCCGCCGCCCGTCTGCGACCGCCGGACCCCAACTCCAACGCAGCTCGCTCCGCAAGCGAGGCGGCCTCGGCGAGGAGCCCGTTCTTCTCGGCTCGGCGTCCGCCTGGCTGTTTGGGCAGCCGCGCGCAGGACGGCATGGCCACGGCTGCGGTAACAGCGGGTCACATTGCCGGCGAATGACGCGGCCGCAGCGGGCGGGTCAGTCGGTCGGCTGACCCAATCAAAAGCGCCGGAGCGGGCGCGCGCGGATCCAATCACCGAGCGTCGCGGCAGCGATTGGTCGGGCGGCAATTAGCGGCCACTCGCTCCGCCTTGCCCGCCAGCAGGCAGGCGTGGCGGACATGGAGCCATGGGACGAATCAGCGCGCGGGGGGCGCCTGGCTGCGTCTGCGGACAGGGCCGTGGCAGGCCCCTGTTGGTTGGGCTGGATGGATGGCTGGATGGATGGATGGATGGATGGGCGGCCGTTCATGGAGCAATGCCAAAGACCGATCGGCACTTGATGCGTGATATTCAGCGTGCCGATCGTCTCCGTGTCGTCGTACTTCACTACGTCCACAACATGATGTTCAACTCGCCTTTCGCCGCCGGGCAGGCGCTCCACCGCCTCGCGTCATGGCGACGCTCCGCTGTCCGTCCCCCCCGTCATGCGTCCGCACAGGCACAGCCATCCGCGTCCACTCGGATCTGGTCATGACCGCCCGCCTGTCCGCTGAGCTGCCCGCATGACTCACGGCTCTTCCCCGGCCCCCCGCCGCCCTCGTCCTCGCGACCGCCGCCTGCCCGACCAGCCCGCTCCCCCCCCCAATGCCCTCCCTGCCCGATTCTCTGGAGCACTCCCTGCCAGGTTGCCCTCGGTCATCTCCCGCATAGGACGCCATGATCCAGCATGACCCCGTCATTCTGCTGTGCGGCTCCAAAGGCCTGTCCCGCGGCACTGTCATGCTGCCGGCGACTCGGCCCAACACCACCGGCACCGCCCAGGCGTGATGGCCTCTGCGGCCCGCCGGATTCGGCCCTGATGCCACTGTCGCATCCCGGCAACCCTCGGCCGGTGCTTTCCTCTGGTGCCTCGTCGGGTGTCTCGTTGAGCATCTCGTCAAGACCTCCTCCACTGTCTGATGGGTTGGGCGCCTGCGGATCTGCTTGGGAGTGGTGTCTCGCGACTACTGCCGACAATGTCGTTGTTGCTGGAACACCATCGGCTGCAAGGCGGGCGATGGTGTCGGCATTGCCTTTGCCTTTGCCCTTGCCCTTGCTGCAGGATCAACGCCGTCCCTCATGCTCGGAGCTAATCTTCTGCTCGCCTGGTTGGCCACCGTCAATGGTATGTTGCTCTGGATGCTTCGTTTCAGATATACTTCAGCACGCGAATGCTTTGCCGCCACCAGCGGTTTCCGGTCTCTCGCACCTTTGCCAGGGCCATCACCTCCATCGAGCCACCTCCATCGAGCCACCTCCATCGAGCCACCTCCATCGAGCCACCTCCACCATTGCCTCCGTCGTTTCGGCGGATGTGGCATAGATATGTATCATGTGTGTGCGTTGTTTGTTACAGTTGTCGACACCCGTCGCCGATACCAACCTCGTCGATCGTCTTCGGTGTCTCCTCTTCCTCCCGCCACCACCAGTCTCTCGCTCACCCTCCAAGGAGATGTCCGGCGGCTCTCCGCTTCCTCGTCGTTGTCCTCGTCGCTGTCCTCGGCAGCCGCGACAGCAGCAGCACCAGCAAAACGACCCCATAGTGCGTCCCCAGTCTCGTCCAGAACCGGCTCCAGTCCCACCTGGCCTGGACGATCGTCCACAGGCCCCACCAGCGCCCGCGGCCTTGGCTCAGGCTCCACGAGCGATCATCAATCGCGGTGATGGCCAGGTCTCGCCGACAGACCGGACAGCGCTCGTCGCGCTGGGTCGAGTACCACGACATCATGCACTCGGTGTGAGCTACGTGTCTCGCGGCCTTGCAGAACCGCTCGAGACTCTCTACCGAGCACGACGACGATCCCAGGCAGATTGGGCAGTCAGAGTTGTCGAGCGGCGGTGGCTCGTTCGGATCAGCGTGCTTTGGCGGGGTGTCCTGGCGCTGAGAGGGCGGCTGTTGCCTGGTCGATGGCTGTAGGCCGAGCAGAGTCCTGTGCAGGTGTCCTGGTCCGGGCGGTGGCTGCGGTGGTTGCGGTATTGGCTGATCCGGCGCTGCTGCCAGACCTTCGAACCGGGCCAACCGATCCGTTGTGTGTGCTTGCTGCGGGTATCGAGGAGGGCTTGGCCGTACGGTGCGCTTGGACCATTCAGAACACTTGGGCGACTCCTTCGGCAAGGGTGTTCGCTCGGCCAGGGGGCTGCCCGATCGACAGACGGCACGCCGAGGCCGCACGGGACAGGGAATCCTGCTGGCCAGGACGGCACCACTGACTGGACAGGATGAGCTTCTCGGCCGACGGTCCTTGCCCCCGTTCTGCTGCAGACATGGTGCTGTCATCGGAATGCCCTTGACAGAGTGGATTCGCGGCGACCACAGTATCGACAGCAGCAGCCCAACGGCTTCGTCGAGCAGAGCCGGCACGAGCGAGCCGCAGATTGCATAGAGCCAGAGAAGCCGGCCCGAGGCAGACCGGACGGCCGGTGCATTCGTCTTGTGCGGGAGCTGCAAGAAACACCCCCATCAGGGGTAGGCGATCAGCGGCGTTCATGAAAGCTGTCATGGAGCCATCCATGAAGGGATCCATGACGTGATTCATGAAAGAGGATTGCTGGCGATGCGGCTTGGCGGCCACCGCCGTGGATTGCTTGTGGCGGGGGCTGCTGGTCTCTCGCCCTGGCTTGCTCACTCTGGCTTGCTCGCCCAGGATCCGGGGTGTGCACCGCAGCATCATCGGCATCGATGCCTGACACCAAGCAAGCCATCCACGCCCAGGCTTACCTCGACATTGGCCACGCTGAGAGCCATGTGGGCCACGGCCAAGTAATAGCCGAACACCAGCCGCTGTTCTTGCGACGTCGCCCGTGTGCTCCGCAACAGATCGATCCAGGTTGCTGCCCAGCGACTCCAGCGCTGTCGGCGGTCGAAGCGCGGCATCCGAGGCAGTGCCTCGTCGGCCAAGGCACCGCCAAAAAGACCCGTTTGGGTGACCGGGTCGATATCTCTCTTCAAGAGCGCGGCCTTGAGCCACGACGACAGGGACCATGAAACGAGAACCAGGGCAAGCCAGGAGCCCGACTCGGTGTGGCTGCGTTGCATCCTCCAGAATCCGCCAGCGGGTGCGGATGCATAAACAGGGTGGTGGGGGATCGAATATCAGGGGGATTGCCGGGTGCGGCAGCGTCGGACGGGCACTTTTGAATCCGGCAATGGCGCCCGTGCGGGGAGGCAGTAGTGGTCGACGATGGCCTTGGGATGCGTTTGAGGGTTCCAGGTTGGCGACAGAGCCCGGACGAAACGGCGGTCCAGGCTTTTCGTTTTTCGGGAACGGATGCGCGTGCGATTTTTGCTGGATCGGGAAGCCCCGGCGAGACGGCGACAAGAGCGAGAGGCCGTCTCGGCTGCATCTCGGCCTCGCTGGCCGTCTCGGTCGCATCCTCTCGTTTTGGTCCTCCTTTGGCGATCGATTGATTTGATCGTCGTCAACCCTGCCGCCCATCCTGCCGTCCGTCCTGCGATTGCCCGTCCAAGAGCCTCCGGCGACACTCTCGGCTCGGCCACCCTCGGCGATCGCTCCCACAACTGCTCCAGCTGTATCGACCCTGGCAGATTCCATCGCCTCGAATCCTGTCCAAGTTGCGCAACCCCTCGTCTCTGTTGTTGTCTGTTTCTGTGATTATCCCGCTGCCGCCGCCTCTCTGCGCCCCATCAAGCCCTCATGTCCAATTCATCGTATCGGCTTTCGTCATTTGACCCGATTCTTATCGTGGCACAGATAGGTACGCCATATGTTATCTTGAGCGGCCACGAGCTTCGCTTCTGTTGCATGCGTCACTCTTGTCCTGGCCATCCAGGGCTGGACCGAGGGAGGGTTGCACGGTCTCGACCATGGTACGAACAGAAGGAAGGAATCCAAGTCTTGCGACAAGCACGCCGGCCTTTGGATCGGCTTCTGTCCAACGCTGTCCGAGCTGCCGGATGGTGGTGTCGAGATCCGGCTTCGATATCCCCCCCTTCCCTCCTCCTCTGGCCGCCCACCATCAACCGCCCATCGCGCGGGCTCGCCTCAGACTTGGGCCGGCTCTCCTCAGCCTGCATCATTCGCTCGCTCATCCAACTGACTGATCTATTCCCATCCGATCCGATCCGATCCGATCCGCTGTCCCTGTCGACGGATATGCATCAACCCATCTGTGGCTTTGGACTGGGCCTTTTCCCTGGATATCCCCGGGGTCTGGCCGAGCAGTGACGCTCCAATGTCTCTACTATCTGTCGCTGTCGCTCATCATCTTTGTCATGGAGCTTCTGACCGGCTCCTCAGTCACCATTCGCCACATCTTGGGCTCCTCTGAGATCCGGACGGACACAGTCCTGGGCTGGGCCATCTTTTTCTCGTTCCTGCTCAATTCGTGTATCGGGTAAGCCGAAACAGCCGCTCGTCAATGTCCCATCAGCAGCGTCACCCGTCGCTCTCTCGAGCATCATCACTTGGCAAGGTCGTTGCCTGGCCGGCCGTCGCTCTGGGAGATCGGTTCGGCCTCCCTCGCCCCAAGCGGCCGACGAGGAGTTGCGGTCCGAGTTACTGCGGATCGTCTCTGACTGGTCCCGCTGACTATCTCTGGTTGTTGATTTTGCTCGCTCTCTCTCCCTCTCCCCTCTGGTCCTCGCCATGACCCATTCCAACGCCGACGTGGCCCTACTTCAGGAGCTACTCGTTACTCGTTGTCGTCCAACGCGCCAAGCTGTGCCTCGACTTTGCGAGCACCCTGCACTTTTTCCACCTCATCATCTGCACGCTCTATTCCCGGCAGCTGCCAAACTCGTTCCTGTGGTGGATCAACTTTGTGCTGTCCCTCGTCGGCATGTCCCTCGGCGGCGAGTACCTGTGCATGCAGATGGAGCTGCGGCCAATCACCCTGGGCAACCCGCTGGGCGCTCTGGACCTGACGTCCGGGCCGTCGAACGCAGCTGCCGCTGCTGCGGCCTCGAAGCGAACGCGGGCAAACGATCCTCGGGCGGACGAGTTTGAACTGGAGCGGCTCCATCCCGCCATGGAGGAGCCGTAGTTCTCGCTTGGCCCTCAGCAAGCCTTGTTCTCTGGGCCCAAATCATACTCCCTTCCTCCTCACTCACTCATGGCTGTTCCGTTGCTTTGCATTCCTCCCGTCTCCCTTTACCCATGCACCGGCAGTACCCTCCCCCGCGCGCTCGGGCCACCCGGCCTGTTACTCGATGCCTATGTGAATATATCCGCGCGTGCCGCCTTTGCTCCAGCAATGCCATCAACCCTTTGGCCAGGGACATATCTGCCACTTGGCTCAGCACGTTTCGTCAATTTCGATCATATTGGAGCGAACCAGCCGAGGAGGAAAGGGATCAAGGCGTGGGAACACAGGGCAATGTTGGATCTGTGATGATGCCGCTGCCCATGCTCGACAGACTGCGCGAGCTGGTCGACGCATGCGGAGAGGATGTAGGTGCGTGTGTGAAGCTGAGGAGGGGGGGGGTAGCAAGCGGGGCAGGCAAGACCAAGGTGTGTCGTTTTCAGGATGGCCGCTGGGGGTAAGTGGACGTGAGCAGGCTGCCGAGGCTACTGTGCTGTTCTCCCGTTTAGACCAGCGAGGCGACTGTGTCGGTAAGTTCAGACTCCTCGTGGATCCGGAAGCCGCGCTGTGGGGTCACCGATGCGACCTGGACGTTGCTGGCCGTGAGCTTCTCTTCCATGACCTGCTTCAGCACCTTGAGAGCCAGGACTTCGGCTTCTTTCAGGGTCAGCGACTGTGCATCCAGCACCGGTGTTAGAATCATCGTGCGATGGGGGGGGGCCAGAATCGCGACCGTGATAGTTTCGACGGTCATCTGAGTCGCTAAGCATCAGGCCAAGCCAAGCATCAAGCCAAGCATCAAGTTGAACATGCTGTACCTTGTTGTACTGCTCCTGCAGCTCAGTCTGGGCACCCTCCGAGCCCGAGCCGATAGCTTTGGCATCGTAGCGGCTGAACGTGCCCGAGGGATCAGCATGGTAGCTATTCGGTACATCAACATGGTCGGATCGATGGATAGATGGTGCGAGAGCAGAGGGGGATGATAAGCATTGATACGAGAGCTGGCTGCCACAATTGGGCCAGCAGACTCAAATACACCTGCTATGCCTCGGAGCCAGACCCAAGCGCAAAAGACAAGGCAAGCCACTTGAATATGGAGCCAATCGTCGATCCATGTCGATCCAACTCGGTCCATGTCGATCCAACTCGGTCCAGGCCACGGACACATGGGATACAGGGCCGTACCCAGTCTACTTACAGCTGGCAGCCATTTTCGTCGATGCCGGCAATCAGAAGGGCGACGCCAAACGGACGGGACTAAACGAGGGGCACAGTCGTCACAAGCATCGCAACAAATAAGAGCTCTGTGAGTCCATCAAGCAACAAGCAATCCCGGCCCCCGTCATGCCTCATCATGACCGAGGAGGCTGGGCAGACGGACTTCTTCACGACACAGCACAGCGCCTCACCATGATGGATTCCTGGCCATCGGCGCCTTCGCCGAATCGCAGAGCGAGGTCACAGACGGCCTGGGTCAGACTCTCAACCTTGATTTTCTCGTTGAAGACAAAGGTATGGTTCTGAATGGAGGTATCACAACCCCCAGGTCAAGTGGCGAAGGGCAATGGTAGCGGGAGTCAGTGCGGGTTCGACAGAGCAAAGGTGATCCAGACAAGTTCCCCGACACCGCATCTGCCGAGGGCAGGAAAGCAATCAGGCACGCAAGCGAGCGAGCGGCCCATCGCCCTGGGCTTACTTGCGCCTCGACCCGAGCGTGGTCGACCATGGTTCGGGCATCCGCAACCAGTCCAGACATGGCACAGCCAATGTGCGAATCGATCTCCATGATCTTCTCGACCGAGCTGGGTTCCATGAGCGTCGAAGTCACTCGCTTTTCGACAGCCAAGATGACGCCCTCGGACGTCTGGATACCGACGGCGGTTGATCCAAGCTGTTGGAAAGGGATAGAGCGTGGAGTGAAGCACGGGCGAGGCAGAAAGCCAGCGGTTTGATGAGCGATTCGGAGCAGCTATTGAAGAGAGAGGGAGAGAGGCGGCGGGATGCCACTGCAGCCCAGACCGATTGTTCCAAACAGCAACCAAAGAGGATGTCGCTCTCACAGAGAGTCGAGGAGGATGGACGGACTCCACAAAGTCGGCAGCGGCAGCTTACCTTGATGGCCTCGATGGCGTATTCGACCTGGAAGAGACGGCCCTCGGGCGAGAAAGTGTTGACACCGCGGTCGTACTCGGATCTTGTGAGGAACATTGGCTTGGGACAACGACGAGGATGAAAACGTGGGTTGTAGCGATCGGCAGAGGCTGCTTGCGGGGGGGGGGTGGAATCAGACGGCTCGAGCTGGAGTGTGTCGATCGGCTGGGTCGATACGTGCCCGGGGTGGTTGTGTTGCTGGGAGTCGTGGGGCGATCCTGACGAACGGCGGTTCCTGATGAGCCAGGGCGTGGTCGACGAGGACAACCCTGGCGAGATGCACGTGACGGACACCCTGGCGAGATGCACTGCCACATGTGGCGAGCCGGCAGCCCTTGGAAACAAGCCGAGATGCGCATGCATTCGGCTCTTGCCATGGTGCGCACCCTCTTGGCAGAGTGTGGACGGTACCAAGACAGTCGGATTGAGCGAGTCGCACGTCTCCAGACACCGCACACACCGCAAGCACATTTGGTGGACATTCGATGGATGTGTATTCACGACAAGAAAACAAAAGTGGCGACCCCGGCTCGAAATAGGATGTCGTGTGTCTCTTTGGATGCGCTTTAGGCCTCATCCCGACCAAGCCATGCCATGATGTGGTCCAGGATCGTCGTCTCGCCTTGGACCATGGCCCAGGGAGCATGATGGACTTGAGCGAGCTGTTCAAAGGTCTGGAGCTCGCGAGTGCCGCGGACCGCATCATCGGCGTCGACAAAGAAGGTCTGCAGGTCGCCGAGGCACTGGAATGGCATATCGTCATCAAAGGAGTTCATCTCTTCATCTTGTTGGCCTTCACCGCTTTCCGCAGCTTCGTCGTTGGTATCTTCCGGGCCGTCCAGCAGTCGCAGGGACTGGAACGCAGGGTTCATGATCATCGGCTTCAGCTTTTCGAGATCCATGTTACGAGCCGGCGCAGTAGCCAGATAGTAAAAGAGGTGCTTGAACTCGCGATGGACTGTCCCTTCTCTTGGCCAGACCCATTCTGTGACCGAGCCCATGGTCTCGATCAGCAGCCGTGGCAGCTCAAGCTCCAGAGCCATCTTGGGAGGACATGCTTGGAGCACCTCTTCAAAGGATCTGTAAAAGTAATCCTCCGAAAGAGAGGCGCTGTCGCAGAGAGCAACGAGCAAATCTCTGAATTCCTCTTGCGTGATGAACTTTGGTTCGCCCGGCGTGTGCACGGCTCCGCGCGGCAGGAGGTAGTTCAGAGACTCGATGAGGAGGACGCTGACTGGTGTGAATACGACGGCCGCTCGTCTCAGGCGGGTAACAAGCAGTGTCAGCCGAGAGCCAATATGGGCCTGCAGCTCAAAGATGAGCTTGCGGCAGAACTCATTCGTACTGGAAGGCCTAGGCTCCGGCGACGTCGTCTCGGCCACTGCAACATCCGCAGAGAGATTGAAGGTACTGTGAATGCGCAGGAGACAGTTCAACACTTGACCCCGTTCGCTCTCGCTGAGGGATCGGTTTCGCATCTTGATGTAGGGCTCGGCTGCTCGCCACTCCACGCTTTGTCGGGATGGCGTTGACGATCCGTATCGCAGATGCTTGACGACCTCGTCAATGATCAGGTCGACATCCACGGAGGAATCCATGGCGCTGGTCAAGAGGCAGGCAATCTGCCACAGCCAGCCCGACACAGCGAGCCGAAGCGCAGCAGCATCCGGCTTCAGGTACTTGAGCAGGCACATCACAGCTTGGGTGTCCTCGAATCGAATTGCGGCTTCAAATAGACGGGATGCGACCTGGCTGTGGTCACTGGTGGTCCATCTGGCTTGGAGTGCGCCAAGGATGGCATCGAATAGGGTAAGGAGCTGTCTGGACTTGGCAATGTCGTTGACGACGTATCGGTAGTTGACGAGCTTCAGGAGCAAAGGTTCAGCCTGGTTGCTAGTGAGGGAGGCAGGGGACACGGCTCCGATGCAGCTGGGGTAAGCCAGGATACGATCCATGGTATTTGCGTCTCCGTGGTAAGCCGAGAGCAGCAGCAGATCCATGACCGTGGTCGGAGACAGAGGCAATCCGGCGTTCAGCAAGTTGGTGATCTCATTGAGGAGGAATGAACCATTGGACTCCACGTGACGGAATGTATGCGAGGCCAAGTCGGCGTGATGCTCGTCGCGCCTCGCGTAGCAGTCATCGCACAAGTCGTAGTCGTCGCAGTCGTTGCATTTCCAGCGCCGGCCGATCAGCGGGAATTGTGCACATCCATCGCATGTAACGGTGGGCCAGTGCTCGACCCATCCATGTCGCAGACTAAAGGAGTGGTGCGACCGGGCAAAGGAGGCTTCAAAAGCAGTGTACTGGGTGCGCCAGAGAAGCGATGTAAGCGCCAGGGTCGCATCGGTGTCTGGGGCGACGGGCGATGAGGTGCCCTTGATGGCCTGGAAGCTTGCTTCGAGATAATCGGTCAGCTCTTTGTCTTTGCCCAGCGTGTCGCCGGCCAGGGGGTTGCGGATCAGCTCCAACAAGCTGCTGAATCGAGCCGGGGTGACACGGGAAATGCTGGATCCGGTAGTGATGATCTTGATGGCCACCTGAGGCTGCTTCTCCCACAGAGCAATCACCAAGAGGTCGGAGGCTGCAGAGCACTCCGAGAGCGGGACATTGACGGCTCGGATCAACTGCAGAATCTCAAAGGCCTTGCAAATGATGGTGCTCGGTGAGCTATCCACAGGAGAAAGCTCCCGCTTGGCAATGTAGCGCGCTGTGTCCACGAGGATCTCGCGAGAGAGCAGATTCTGGCCCGGGGCAAAGATTCCCCGGAGGAGCGGCGCGAGGCTTTCGATCGAGGGGTCAGGGGTTTCGAAGCTCTTGATGATCGATTCGAGGCTCAGGAGTGCTCGATACTCAAGAAGTGTCAGCGGCGCAATAGTTCCCATCGTGGCAAGCCCCAAGTCAAGCAACTCGTTGACCTCGTCAGCATATCCGGCCAGGGCAAGCAAGCACAGAAGGTTGGTCGAAACGGTGTCCGGGATCAAGGCTTTGCGATCGATAAAGTGCCGAGCGATCAAACGGATTGCAGAGGCGTCTGCAGCGAGCTGGGCTGATTGGAAAATGTATCCGATCTTGGCCAGATCCTCAAAGCAGGCGGCCGGGTCCTGCTTGGCTTCGTCCTGAGGCTGGCGGCGCAGCAACTCAATGCACTTCTGCGCGACATCGACGCAATATCCAGCCGAAGTGTAGGCTTCGAATCGCCGATGCAGATCTCCTAAGGAAGTCTCGACATCTGAAGCCTCGCTGTCGTCGTCGTCCTCATCCTCATCATCCCCATCATCCTCATCATCGCTGTTCTCGTTGTCGCGGGAGGGCTCGGAGTTCTGTCGGTGCTCAAACCCGATGAGACGTTCGGACAGCGGGACGCCCAAGTCCTTCAGCAGCACAATGCTCTCGTACTGGCCATCTATAATCAGGGATAGGAGGATTTTGGCTTGGGCCAGTTCATCTGCGACGAGAATCCGGGCCAGATACGCCTTGAGGACCGACTCGGCCGACTCTCGGTGGAAGGCGGTTCCTTCGGAGATGGCTTCTCGATGTCTTGCATGGATCTTGACCAGATAGCGGTTCAGGAAGGGCAACAGGCGATCGCTGCTTTTCGAGGGCTTGGTGGATGGCGATTGATCCGAGAGGCTGTCATAAAGCACCAATATGATCTCAGCCAGACCACCCCGGTCAAGTTCGGGTTGCTTGGCGGCAAAGAGAACTCGCTCGAGCAGCTGCTGACACGCCTTGCGACTACTGGCCGAAGGCGAGGGCATGAGATCCGAGGCCTGATAGAGGTTCAGTATAAAATTGACAGCTTCGATGTCGGTCTTGAGTCGCTGAGAGTTGGCGAGAGCATGCTTGAGATGATGGAACAGATTCTTTGTCTGGAGAGCATCGAGCAAGTCTCCGGACAAGCTCTTCGACTGCAGGCAGGCCAGCGCGAAGCTCATATCCACGACTTGGCCGCGCTCGCACGCCTTTTCAAAGACATAGTCACCGGTGGTGCACATGGCAACGAGTTGCGAAACGACGGCTTGGTAGTGGGTCGAGGAGGCCTCGTGAATCGAGTTCATGACTGTCTTGGTGACGTCGCTGGAGTATCCGTCGAGCCCCGAAATGCTGGTGAGAAGCAAATCTAGAACCTCGCGGCGGGTCCAAGTGCCCTCTTGGGCCGCGGCTCCGATGTGGCCCATAGCGCGGGGGTTTTCAAAGTCCCAGCAGGCGGGTGCCGTCTGGATCAGGCACACGGCCAGGGGGTGGACTTCGTACTCGATGGCATCATCGAGAGTCTCGTTCCAGATTCCTTCAAATTCGGCAAAGGGGAAGCGTTCGCGGGCGGTCAGCATAAGCTGATCCACCAGATCATAGTTGCCGTCCTTTGCGGCTTCAGAGATGATGTGGCCAAAATTGAACGTGCTTGGCGGTGCCTGGTCGGGGCCAAGCTGCTGGTAGCGGACAAGAACGGACTGGACAAACTCCCAGTGATGGAGCTGAGCAGCAATCAACATTTGCAATCCCCACTCCTGTATAAGGCGCTCGATGCAGTGGAAGGTGGTGCGCAGACGGTCGAGAAGCTCCACGGAACCGTTGATGCAGAGTGATTGGGTTATAGAGCTCTCCAGGTATTCGACGGTGGGAAACGGAGGTGGGCTCGCGGCGCTTTGACGGAGCTGGTCGATAACAAGACTGAGCAGTTGGGCTTGTCCGTCTTGGCCATCACGGTATCGAATGATGGTCTCACTGATGATGCTCATCCAAATGGGCGCCAGGACCGAGTCCTCGGTATACCCAATGGCCGAGAGAAGGCGCCGAGCGTCTTCTTCCATATTGTTGACGATCAAGAAGAACAGAGTCATAGGGCGGATGAGGAACAGGATGGAGGGCGTCTCGTCCTTAGCGTTGTGGTAAAAATGGTCCAGCGAGATGATGTGGTTCAAAGAGACGGTGTGGTCGCTGAGGTAGCGGGGAGAAAAGTAGAGGCTCGTCTCCTTGCATGCCGCGATGAGGAAGGGCCAGATGTCAGGCGTGAGCAGCGAGGCTGGGAAGGACTTGATGGGGACGGAGGGTCGCTCCTTCTCGAGAGGAGTTTGGAGATACTGCATGCGGCGAACAGAGCGGGATCGAGAATGACACGTAGAAATCGGTAGATAGAGACAGGATAGAGACATGGGTATAGAGAAAACACGACGGACGGTCAGAGCAAACGGCTGGTTGCGTGAGCTTTCGGAGCATCCCTTCTGGACCAAGCGCACGGCAGCTCAGGCGCCTGATACGTACGGTGCTCTGCTCAAGGCTCCATTTCAGGATGTTGCCATAGAGGTCGTTGAGGACCCTTGGCCGAGAGACGAGCCATCGATATTTGAACGAAGGGCTCCGTCCAAGCAGCCACAGCCGCTTGCAGGTCCGGACGACCTCAGCGGGCTTATCGACATCGACAAGGATGCCGATGAGGATGCAATTGGAGAGGGAGAGAAGATTCATTGGGCCGGGAGGCAGCAACGGGGGCCGATGCGAGGGGCAGGGCAGCTTCTTTTCTGCGGGTGTCGGCAGGACCGGGCTCGGAAGGCGAAGCAGGCCGAGACAGGGCGGGTTGATGGACGGGCAGGAGGGCGGGAGCGGAGGGGCAGTTGCGGCCAAGCAGCATGATACTATGGCGCAGCACTCGGTGGCGCGGCACGTGGCGCGGCACGCACTCGAGCCGGATCCATCCGCCTGGCTTGTCGCGTTTTGGCCATATTACCCAACAGCCACGCAGCCAGCAAGACGAACGGACTTGTCTGCAATCATGGATCCGCCGCAACGCAAGACAACGACGCTGCACCAGTTTTTCCAGCCGATTGCCAAGGCGTCGCAGAGACAGGGTGCCTTGGCAGGCGGGTCGACGGGAGCAAAGCCAGCCGCAGGCTCGTCGCCGCCGTTGCCCTCGCATCGACCCGGCAAGCAAGCAGACAGCCAAACGGCTCGTGATGACGCCGAGGGTGAGTCCCCGCAGCCGGCTCTGAAAGTCGCCTGCCTGCATAGCCGCTGTGAGCACAGGGCCGGTACTTGGCCGCACCCGCTTTCACAGGTTGATGCAACCGCGGGGCAGCAGCCCATGTATTGCCTTCCAGCCAACAGCACCCGATCTGCGCGGAATATAGCTCGCCTGAGTTGCGAAGGATCGGCTGCTAGATCATCCGGCCGTTGCATTGACAACCCTTTTCCGATCTACAGAGGCGGCCGAGTTGAAGCGACAGAAAATCTTGAAGATGGCTAGGGACGGGCCACATCCGGAGGTTGTCATCGACATCAAGCCCGCCAAGAAAGGCCAAGAGAGTACGTTTTTGGATCTTGGAGCAGGGCTCGTCGGCCACTCCTGTCAGAGGAGCTCTATTACGAACAGGGTCTTGGTGACGGGACTCATGCGACATCCAATCCAACGACAGATATAGCGCCCAAGCAGCCCATCGAAGCAACGGCAAGCCCGATCACGGTCTCCGGAAGCGAGTCGCCGGCGACACCGACACCGACATTGACATCGACACCAGCGACGCTTCCCGTGTCGACAGCGGCACGGTTGATGGAGAATTCGGTGGTGCCTGAGAGGGCCATAGCTGCAGAATCGCCAGCCCCGACTGAAGTGAAGCCTCCAATGCCTGCGAAGGCCAAACAGTCGCACGCAGTACTCGAGGCGACCGAGCCAGCCAGCATGTCATCGACCCCGATGGACAAGGCTGTATCGGCCCATGCTGCACCAGAAAACACAGAACCTCGCCCAGCTGTGACTCACGAGAGTGTCGGTCTTGGTGTAGGTTACCAGTGGCCTGCATCTTTGCTCGGGCTGGGCTGATCCTGGCTGTCGAAGCGAAATGCAGACCGTCATCATGATCTTGATATTCTCAATCAGCTTGCTACTCCCGGGTTTCCTATGCATGCATGCGACTACCGAGATGCCCGTTCGATTCCAGCGAAATGATCGACACTCATGTTCACCCGTACATGCTGTTCTGCGCTTCCCCGGCTTAGGCCCCAATAGCGGAACCACTGGAAAGTGCTCCGGCAACCTCCGGCAAAGAAAAAAGCATGGCCCAGCTCAAAGGGGGCAAGATTGTCCTCAACGAGAAAAAGCTTCCGCTATCCCGCCACCAATCTGTTATCGCTGGTAGGTGGCCAGAAGCCGCGCCCGTCCCGACTGTAGCCGGCGCATGTGTCCATGAGAGGTCACTAACCTGTATACTCTGTGTCCATAGGGCTGGCGTCGTTTCACACCTGGATGGAGGACAAGTCCGAAGTCCTTGCCGAGTTTCCAGAAAAATACGAAGGGCTGCTCGCGATGCTTGTGCAGGACAGGTACGATGCTCAAAGCTGCGGCATCACCGACTTCCCGAAACAACATTGACACGTATGTCCTTCCTTCAGCGACATGACGATCGACAAGTTGGTTGTGTCTGTGAAGGACCACCTCTCTCCTCCCGATTTTGGCGACAGCTCAGGTGAGGCTGTGAACAAGCACGCTGCCTCTGACAGCGACGAGCACTCTGTTGCTCATGATGGCTGTACTTTGCTAATGCACGCATTTCGTTCTGCTCCGTGGTACTGGAGACAGACAAAGAAAGTCTGATCACCAAGGAGGTGGTTTCGCAGGTGATCTGCAAAATCGCCAGCCGTGTAAACTACGGCTATCCCGAGCCGAGCGCGCCGCAGGTAAGCGCATCCGCAGACTGGATCGTTGGTGTCGTGCGTTACGCAGCAGATATGCCTCGAGAAATGCAGCTCCACAAGGCAAAGGCATGAGGGATATCCCCAACTCTTTCGGCCTAAGCTGCCGTATGGTCGCGACGGCACTTCACTTTGCTGATCGGGCGCAAACGCACAGGCCCTTCAAGTCTGGAGGTGGGAAGTCCTGAACCGTAACCACTTCAGCAACGAGCTGCGAGGCATCATTGAGGAGCGAACACGCGCACGACAAAAGGTAGCTCTGCCCAAAGCCTATGCGTCGCTCTGGGGAATTTCCGAAGCAACGCACTTATCTCCTTGTGTTCCAACCCAGGCTCAGGCAGAAATTACGGCTATAATCGACGCCCTCCCTTCCGAGGACAAGGGCAGGCTCATGGCTGTGAAGCGACGGGGCCGGCCGAGCGCTGCTGTCGATGTCGCTCCGGCGCCGGTGGAAGTGGTAGGTTCCCTCAATCTGTGGTTACGATTACGGTACTGCGCAGCTCTGGACGTCGAGTGACCCAGTTGCATTCCACAGGACCGATCCGCAAGCGCCACGGACACCTATAGGTCGCCTCAGGTCGGTGCAGACTGAATCACTGTCGTTCTGCATCCGCGATCTCGGCGACGCTGTTGGCCAGAATGCAGAAACTGCTGTAGTATGCCATTTTCGAGTGAGCATGTCGGTCGATAGGCCAGCCCACATGACGCTGATCGCCCATCTCAATTCGACCCCCTGGTCCCTCCTCCTGGCGATAATCATAGGTCTCCAGCGACGTTGTTATGGTGGATGCCACTGAAGATGTGCCAGATGACGCACCGTCGACAAAGAGTGCTGCTGCTCTCCCTGAGGCCAGCAGCAACAAGGGCAAGGCCAAAGTCATCGTTTCAGAGAAGCACAAGCCGCTTGAGAGAAAGGTAGAGCCGGCAGCCTCTGCCAGCCCGAAAGGCGGCATGCCTGTTCGGCGCTCTGCTAAAATATACCTTCGCATCGCTCAGCCCAAGAAAGAGGATGAAAAGAAGCGGATCACCCCGACGCAGTACACGCCAATCTCCAAATTCTTTCACACCATCAGACCCGTCGAAGGAGACAAGACCGATGAGGGTACCGGGCAGAATGTGCTCAAGACCGAGTACAACGCCTCCTTCCAGCCCTTCACCGTGCGCAACAATGTTACCCTGGCCCCAACCAACCGCTTCATTGCTCGCTCGGGTGCTCAGAATGCGCCCCTGCTTTGTGAATCGCCTATTGACGGTCCCAAGGCCTCCTCTCAAGGTTTTGTAACATGGACTCGATGCAGATTGCTGGCGCTCATGCAAACTCTGTGCAACTCGATTCAGTCACTGAACGAATTCTCACTGTTGCTTCTCTGACGATGCAGATGTCCAAAGCCAGTTCCTATCGTGGTGCAAGAAACCGCGACAGTATATTGGAAAGCCCCTGCGAAAACTCGGCAGTGACGAAGTCGGATACATTTACAGACGCCTCAAGTTCCTTAAATTTGGCGAAAACATCCGCCCGGCGTACTTTGGTGAGCCGCTCTGCCACATTACTTGCGCTTTAGCCCAGAGCTTCAGTATCCCTCGGCTTGGCTCCTTACCAAGTTTTACGCCTGCTCCAACTCGCTTCAGGTACATGGTCGAAGCGATCCAGGGTTATCTCTCCGAGAGCGCCTTATACTCGCGATGTGACCGTCCTTGACTATGACGTGGATAGCGAGGAGGATTGGGAAGAAGACGAGCCTGGAGAGGCACTGGATTCGCTGTCAGAGGACGATGAGGATATGGATGAAGCCGAGGATATCGACGAAGAAGAGGTACGGCAATCGCGGACGCTTGGCGCCAATGTCTGTCCCGCCGCATCTCACACCCTGCCCTCGCGATGCAAACCTTGCAGGACGGCTGGCTCGTTCCTCACGGGTATCTCTCGGAGGACGAAGGCGAGCACGACGAAAACCTTGGCGAAAAAGGTATGCCCGCGACCAGCCCTCCCACCGAGTTGTATGTCGCCAAGTCCGATATGTGATGCGCAACAGTGTCAGGATACGACGAAAGCAGCGCTTACTCCAGCCAATGCCGACCTGACCAACGATGCATTGCAACACAGCCAAAACGAAGGATATGTTCCCAAAACGGCGCCGCCTGGAGCCTCTTGTGCCAGTCATTGTCGGCCCAGTTTGGGAGAGTACCATCGGCAGTCTGTCTTCACAGGCGCTCCTTGCCGATATGGCTGCCCATGTTTTTGGAGGTAGGCCATGAGCGACACGATGCAGCCCTGGGACGGCGCACCACTCACATGCTGGTGTGATTCCTTATTTGCGGCCGTTGTGCCTTGTCTTTCTTGAATCCCAAAGACCTGCATATTTCACTCGATCCTTTCGAGGCCCGTGTTCCCATCGGCACAGGCGATGATAAGGAGCGATTGAATGCCAACGGCGGATTACAGACGGTCCGGTCGCCCTCGAGGCGGACCAAGAGCACGGTCTTTCCCTCGGAACTTCTCGCAGAACTCATCAAGGTATGAAAGCCTGCGGCCCTCCTCCATCCCTGTGCTGGTTCGCATCGCCGGCAGTGGGTTTTGGGATACCAGACCGACGTGCCCTATACTGATCTACCTCGCGCGCGGTGTCCTAGTCCGTGGTAGGCAGTGACAAGAGTAAAATCCAGCTGGCCGAGGAATTCAAGGAAAAGTGAGTGCGATCGCTAGGTCGCGATAGGACGCAATGCTGCGACAGATCCCCCAGTCTGCTATAACGAGCTCAAGGGCACTCTGCGCACAACTGATTCGGTTTGGATCTACTCCTAGGCTTCGGGTCAACAAAGGACTCACGGTTGCCAAGATATCCGAGATTGCGGTCCGGGAGCGCCGGCAGACAGACAAGGTACGATGGCATTCCATGTCGCATTTACGACCGGCTCGCCGACATTTCCAGAGGCCCCATCCATCTCACTGCGCTCGCTTTTAGGTTCTTGTGTGGCGCCTCAAAACGGAGGAAGAGCTTTCAAAAACGGTAGGATCATTGCTGGTGGTCGTCGATACAGGCACCGCACAACCAGGACTCTTAAATTGAGCCCTATACCAACCACAGGACCCAACCTCCGGGGATGAGCACTCGACCAGGCCAGGATCGCCAAAGGACGGAAAGCCCAGGGTTCGTTGCGTCTGCTCCGTGTCACCGATGCTGCTGCAGCCCCATCGGACTGCATTGCTCCACTCGTCCATCTCACTCACGCTTCCTATCATGAACGCCCAATGCGGACCGGCACTTGTGCTTCAAGTCCACTCCAAAACTCAAGAGGACGGCATCCAAGGGCCCCGACGATGTTTCTCATCTGTCATCCACGACCTCCCAGAAACCGCAGATCAGTGCGGCGATCTCATCATTCTCATATAACCCGCTCACGATGGGTGATATCCGTCCAATGCCACAAGCCATCGTGCCGCTCGTTGGTGAAGTCCACCCAGGCGCAAGGACGACACAGCTTCCCGGACCAGACTCGGTATCCCAACAAGCGCAGCAGTGTGTTCCGATTGACCTGACGGGGTCAGATAGCGACGTGATCATGGTCCTAGATGCACATGCGCCATCATTGGACATAACTGTGGCGCCATCGACGCAGCAGTCTCCTGCCGGGGTCACCGGGTCCGCAAGCGCATCTGTGATAGCAAATGTGTCGACAGCACAAGCGACTCTCACACCATTTGCAGTGCAGCCAGCAGCGTCGCCCGCCGAAGCCTTTCCTGCCGGTCGTCATCGGGTACACCAACACAGCCAACTCCCCAGCGACAATGGGCAACTTGGGCTCTCATCCGAGTCCTTGGTGTTTGATGATTTGATGGACCTTTCATAAGCTCTATTCTCCGTGCACACAGACTGGCGGTCCTGTCTGGCCCGCACCGTGTGCCATACACCACTCTGTGTGAGTGTCCTTTGCTGCTTTCAAATCGCAATTCTTGATATACTCTCCCACCGCACGACACTCCAGGGCACACCCTCCTTGAAGATGTTCACTTTTTCTTCTTTTCCTTTGAAGATAATATATCAATAGACTGACCAATTGATGTCATGGACAGACCGTCAACACGATATGCTGGATGCGTGTTGAAGAAACGATGGGACAAATTACACCCTGGTTTTGGTCATTGGCCGAATATTCTGTTGCCTCAAAACATTGCGCGCTGGCCTTGACCATTCTGCGATGCGGAAATCGAGGGTACTGTGCTTGGCCATGAATGCGATGAGTGGGTGGGTGTATTCAGGTCACAGCAAAAAACCCTGTCATGGTTCCAAACAGGGTGTCCCATTTCATTTTGGAAACGATGTAACACGGCATTGGCGGATCATATCACACACTCGGCCAACAGCGACCGAGTGGATCTCATCATCTCCCTGGGTGCCCCTGTGCGAACAGGAAATGCATGGAGTGGCGGATTTTACAGGCAATCCAATAAAAAACGGGACACCCGGGATTTTGACCATTCATCGAATATTTTGTTACCCAATGTTATCGCGCGCTGGCCATGACCATTCGCCACACATCCGACTTTCGCACCGCCGCATTGCGATGCTACGCCCTCATCCATAGCCTGCGTAAGGTCGCCTCCATATTCAGTGTGTCCAAGAGCACCATCCATCGATGGCACCGAGGATGCAAGCTGGATGACCCATCCCGGGTCCCAGCTCGCAGATCCACTTTCTTCGAGCAGGCATGTCCAGTCATTCGCACCCTGATTGAACAGGACCCGTTCCAGACTGGTCCTGTGCTGCGATGCAAGCTCGAGTCCATCCTCCAGAGGAAAGTATCACTCTCACTCTGCCACACTGCCATCCACCGAGCCGGCTTCTCACACAAGAGGGCAGCACACCTCTACAAGTCCAAGCGACTGGATGAGCGAGTGGCACAGTTCAGGGACCAGGTCCGCTCCATCGACCCACGACGGCTCGTTTTTGTCGATGAGACGGGGATCAGGAGATCCATTTTCCCTCTTTACGGATACTCACCGAAGGGTGCTCCGCTTCGCCAGCGCAATCACATGAAACACAAGTCCGTCTCGGCTGCATTTGCCATCAACCACTCTGGTGTGCTGCATCGAGCGCCGAGGATGGTCAGTGATCTTCACCCCACCTGCCTCGCCCGACTTCAATCCCATCGAGAACTTCTTTGGGGTTGAGTTCCTCCAATTTGGAGTTGAGCTCCCCAATCACGCCGCCATTTTCACGCTCAAATCCCTGGCTTGAACCTCTCGGCGATTTTTGAACAGGGTCACTTCCCCAACCAGCCCGCAACGACGGGCTCCTGCTCTCGGGTATAAATGCCACACCTTCGTTCTGCTGCTTTCTTCCCTCATCTCGCCTTGATCGGATCATCGCGCTATTGTACGATAAAGAAAGTCTCTGTTCTGACCAGTACCACTGGCAGGCATCCAGCATTCTCTGCCCCCATGCCTCCGAAGCGTAAGGGTGCCGGTGATGGCCAGCCTCGGCCACCCAGGCCCAAGAAAGCCAAGTCACAGTCGGAGCCTGTCTCTGGTTCGTCTTCTGACCCCACGCATGCTTGGTCGTCTGTTGCTCCGTCGCTCACCACCACTGCTTCTGCAGATCCAATGGATGTCGATCCCACCGAGCCTGGTCCATCTACTTCCTCGAGTACTGGCAAGCGATGTCCCAAGTGCGATGGCACCGATCACGAACGTTGCAACACTAGCAAATGTCCCAAATACCGGCCCCTCAAGAGTTCTGTCGTCCCACTCGTGGATGGAAGGTCATCCGCCCCTCAGTTCAGTTGCTTCAAGCAGACGATGGATGGCTGTTGTCTCAATCCCGCTCTCCGCGACAAGATCCAGGCCACCGTCGAGGCCATGACCCAGATCCAGTTCGAGGCATCCAGGCTGCTCAACCTGCACATCCTCCGGTGCATCGAGCAGGATCTTCCCGTCCCCGTCATCTCCAAGTCCACCCCTGCTTTCATCCGCCAGTGCTTCACGATTGTCGAGGCCGGTGCCCTCTCGCCGACCGGGGACAATGAGAAATACAACGAGCATCTGGTCGCTTCCTTTTGCGACTACCAGACCACTCGGCACGCAGACCTGCCTCCGGCCCCTCGTCTGCCTGATGGTGCTCACAATCAGCTTCTCACACTGGCTGTCAATGCCTATGCCACCAACTGCACCACCCACCTCGACCTGGCCTACTGGAGACTCCTTCGCCGCTTCTGCGCTGCCGTCTTCCCAGCCAACAAGCACAAGCACGAAGCCATCGAGGCCTGTCTCGAGCTCTTCGAGAAACCAGGGCAGACTCCACCCAAGGCCGATCTCGAGTTCCTCTATCCAGACTTTGGCCATATCCTGGACGAGTTTCGGTACAGCAACGACCAGGACCGCTTCCGGGCCCTCCATCGCCTCTCACACCATGTGAGAATCCTCGCCCGAGACAAGATGGTCGACAATGTCCACAAGTGGATCGACTGTGACATGCCCGCCCTCCGAGTCACCGAGCTGCAGCACCAGGCCAAGCTGAACAGGCTCACTGCCCGAGGCATTCCCTCCGACGACAAGAGGTTCACCAAGGCCAAGTCTGAGCTCGGCACCACCAAGTCCAAGATCAACAAGCTGGCCGCCAGGATCAACTGGGCTCTCAAGCAGCTCGCTCTTGACACTCCTCCGGCCGTGTGCACGATGGTCCCTCTGTGCACAGCCAAGGCCAAGTATGTCAAGATCGACACCGTCGCACTCTGGGAGCTCCTGGGTCCAAAGAAGCGCCTTGGACTCACCAGGGACATGCTCAAGGATGAAGGCGAGGACGGCATCAACAACCAGGATCGTCTCTGGCGCAGTTGCTTCAAGCTGCGTAGTTCCCTCTTCCGTGACCGGGATATCAATCACAAGCTGTTCAACTACGAGATCAGCACCGATGGCATTGGATGCACCATCGGTCTCGTCAAGTTTCTGCCTCGAACCGATCACACCGAGACCATCGAGCCTCCTCCGACTGCCGAGCAGCGTATCCAGACCCACATCGGCGACCCAGACCCCAACAGGACCACTTGGATTGGCATCGATCCTGGAGTCGGCTCCATCTTCACGGCGGTCATCCAAGCACCGGGCCACCAAGACGAGGTGGTCTCGTTCTCCAATGGCCACTACCAGCAAATGTGTGGCCACAAGTCCAACACCAAGTGGCACAACACCATGAAGTATCGACTCGGCATCGAGACCTGGATGTCGACCACCCCCTCGCCCAAGGTGTCGTCCTCGGAGGCTTTCAAGATCCATCTCACCCATGTCCTGCGACCGGAGCTGCGAGTGCAGCTCGACTTCCACCTTGGCAAGAAGGCCCGTCACCATCGATTCACAGGCCACAGGAGACGCCAAGTGGCCGTCGACAGGATGTGCAAGGCCGTCCTGAAGCACGCCCCGATACGGACCGATGTGGTCATCGCCTTTGGCAATGCGTCATGGCGTCAAGGCAAGGGCTATGCATCCAGCCCTCGGAGGCAGCGGTTTGCTCGGTACTTTGAGCAGTTCGAGCACCACCGACGCCGTCCCAATCACCATCATGGAAGCGTCAAGGTGGCCTCGACGAACGAGTTCAACACCTCGCAAGTGTGCTCCAACTGCCTGGAGCCAGTTCGGTTGGAAGGACTCGATGCGCCCAGTGTTGCGAATTCCCACTTTGTCAGGAGCTGCAAGAATCCCAGCTGCCGGACAGTGTGGAATCGCGACGTCAATGCGGCGCGCAACATGATCACAGTGTGCAAGTCGATTGTGGAGACCGGAGAGCGACCGGCGGTCTTCACTCGGAGGCTGCCAAAGTGATCTGTTTTATTTCTTGTGGCTTTGCTTGACGCAAGCACAGCACATACTACCTGTTCATGGAAACGGCTATATTGTCCCGTTTTTTTCTGAATAAAGTGTATTGGGGCTTGGGTGCCGATCAACGTCGTCTGACTCATCCAACCCACACAACCCACACAACCCACACAACCCACACAACCCACACAACCCACAAGCCATTCGTGTGTGAAGGCGTCCGAATCCGCTGTAAATAGGCCCGAGATGACGGCAAGGGCTTCACCACCAAAGCGCTACGACTCGATGTATCACACAAGAATGGCGACCGCAGCCACAAAGAGCACTGTCAGAAGTACGATTCCGATTCTCGCGAGTCTGTGGCTCTTCCCAAAGGACGCACCGCTGTCAATAGGTCGACGGGAAGCACGAAGAATTAGATTTTCATCACAGCATTGCTTGGTGTGGTGCCGCAGACACGAGATACTTACCGAATCATAAAGTGCGACCAGAATCCGAGATCGTGACGGGCGTGGGGCAACTTGGTTTGGACAGGCAACGGGAGAGTGCTGGAGATGCCCTGCAAAGGGCCTGCTTGGGGATCCGCGGCCGAGTTCATATCAGACAATTGGATGAACGACTGGCCGCCAGCGTCTGTTGGGCGGCTTATTGTATTCAAATACGCCAGCAAGTTGCCCTTGGGATATGCATCGGCCTTGGCGGCGCCGAGTCGACCAGAGGGTGCCGGCTGGTCTTTCGCCGGTCGCAGAACCAGGGCAGCCGGCGGTGCATCAACGTTATAGTGACCGGCCGGCGAACCGGTGCATCCCTGGACAGGCTTGGCTTTGTGGGTTGGGTCTGGGTTGTGGGAACTTGTCCCCGCCGCGCGCCGCAGTTCTTCACCCAGGGTCAATTGCCACGCCGGCCCATAGCCAGACCGAGGATACGTGCGCGCTGGAGATGGCTCGTGCGGACTGCGAGTGCAGTAGATGTGCGGCGAAGGCGTCGAGGTTGTGATTTCGAAGCGGGTGGATGTATCTGAAGCCGGCGAGATGGCGTCGTAGCCGCCACCAGCACTTGGGTGGTTTATTGCCTCTGTGAAAGCAACCGATTTGCCTGCGAGAGAGGCGGGTTCCACAGAGCTCGCAGTCGCAAGCGCATCGATCGTGGACAGCATCAGAGAGGGCGAAGAATCAATAAAGCCAGCAGTGTATTGGAGAGCGGGCGAATGGATATGAAGGAGCAGGCGGTCAACGGTTTGGATTCCGAGGCGAGCGTGGTTTTGCGGGGGTACTACTTGGCTCGCTGTCGCCAGGCGAATCATGGATGCGAGAACGAGCAGGGCTCACAGCACAGGAACTTGGCGGGCTCGCCGGGAGCGCTGGAATGCCTCGAGCCTGTGTCGCAAAAACCGACCCAGGACGATGCTCGTACTATCACGCAAAGCACAAAAATGGAGTTAGAGCGCGGACCATGCGAGCAACCACAGTTATGGCTACATACTCGAAGACTCAACGAGCATCAGATGCGAGTGAATGCAATTGAATGCAATGGACCGATACTTGCATTGCCACACACAGGAGGCTCGTCACGATCGGAAGCCAGAGCGGCACCGCCGTTCTGGTGGCCGAAGCCTGCCCGCTATCGGTGCTTTTGAACGAAATCGTGCCTCTCGCGATGGCTGGGGACAAACCGGCAAGATATAGTAGCCCTGGGAAATTGCAGGATGGTCAAACCCAAGACAAGCATGCGACGCACAACAGAACAGCCTGGTTCGCTCCGATGCAAACCGCAGATACTTGCTGGCCTCGTAATAGATCTGGCCACCCACTGCCATCCTTGACGACTGGGCGACAGTATCCGAAAGATTGGCGCTGAAGGAGATCGAGCTGTTTCCCACCAGCTCGGAGAGTAGCAGCGGAGCACTAGTCACGTTCACACTGGCGGTCGGCCGGTTGAAGTCAAACGCCCTCATCTGAAAGACTCCTCCATAAGCACTTTGAACGATGAGCTGGGCTCGTCGGAGACGGCAAGGTGGACATTGGTGGTAAGGTGCGTTGAGATTGAATCGGGGGCGAGGGATTCAGCGGCATGCGACAACAGCAACGTCAATAGCAATGCCGGAGCCGGGCTGACATCGAAAGCAGGATCGAATCGATGCAGACAGATGGAGATCTCTGAGGCCGACGATGACAGGGAATTGATGATTCACTCCTGGGCTGCAATTGATCCATAATCGACGGCTACGTCTCGGTCTCCATTGCGCTGCACTCACCCTGGCGGTACTGATATCGTACGAAAATACGCCGTCCGAGTACCTGCCCGTCGAGCGATTGTAGACTCCGCGGATCAATGGCGTTCGAGAGCTACTGCAGCTCATGGCGAAGCTAAAGTTCGCGAGGGGCTGGGAGTCATTGAATACCGGGCAGCCTTGATACTGGGCTCGCTGGAGGGCCGGTGTCCAGACATCGCATGTGGTAGCGGGGCTAGTGCGGGCGATGGTACAGCTCCATGGGAGGATCGAGGAGCAATCTTGGCCCGCATGGTCGGCTGGGCAGATGCACGACAGCGAGGAGGTGTTCTGCAAGACGGATCAGACCAAGAGGACTGCACTAGCACTGCTTCCCGGACCCACAAATCCCATATCTCGACAGTAGAAACGCACCGTATTGATGAGCGTGCAGCAATTTTGGTGGCACGCCTGATCAAATGTGTTGCAGGTGGAGCAGAGCCTGTTTCGGGGCTGGGTTTGAAACTGTGCGGTGCTGATAAACACGTTGGAGCAGTTGTACTGCAGACATAAAACGTCAGCACTGGTAGATAGCATGAATTCGCTGGACTATTCAAATGCGACGAGCCAGATGGAATATCGGCGGCGGGCGAAAGTGTGTGGGGGCTTACGATCTGTGCGTCTGTTGTTTGCATTCCCAGGCCACAGATCGCTCGCTTGGCGTGGTGTGGCATGACAGCGATCTGGTGGTCGCGAAGAACGTCCTGGACGGCCAAATGATATGCGGGGCAGCGTCGTTTGGAAAGCCGCTTGCTCGGATGGCTGCTCGGGTGGCTGCTTGGATGGATGCTCGTATTGTCGGAGATTGCCCTGGATCATGTGTGTGTCGAGAGCCACATGACCACGGTTGATGATCACGTGGAATGGGTTGGGCCGGCACGTGTCGGGCCTGGTCGTTGCAGCCAGCGATCTCCAACCCGACCAGCGAGGTGCCCCTGGCGAGCAACACCGATCGATCTGACCCACACAGCCCATCTTCGCCATGCCCAGGCCAGTGCTCAAGCACGAGCAGCGGAAGGCGCTCATAATTGTGGCATCCGTCCTCGGGATCGGAGTCGCCCTGGCCAACGCCTCTGTCGTATCACTCCTCGCCGCTTCTCCAGTCGAGGGCTTCTTCAGGAACTCCAAGAACTTCCTCAACGTCTGGTTTGTGAAGAAGGGCTGGGTGAGATTAACATGGTGCTTGCAGACTGCAGCGCATCATATCAATCGCACAGTTCCCACCTCACATCCTCAATCACCGTGCCCGGCTGATCTCTGACAGAGCCCTGTCAAGCTTTGATCAGATATCACCTACTTACACTCGGGGTGGTTTTCTCTGCAGTTTTGGACAAGCTTGCTGCTGCTGCTGTCCGTGGCACTCAACCACTTCAATTCCAAAACCCGAGCTGCCTTCCGAGGCCTCGTTCGCTGGGTTTTGGCCACGCTCTGTTGGGCCACCATGAGCCGCCTGATGCACCATTCCGATAGACTCCTGGGGCAATGCCGAAATGCCTCCTTTGCGGACCCCTACTCCTGCAGAAAGGGCGAGTCTGTATGGGACGGAATCGAGATATCCGGCCACGCATTGTGAGTTGATACTTCATTGACGACATGCAATTTCGGCGACATATTCAGCCCGCACGCATGGGCTTTCCTGCAATGTTTGAATCCTCGCAATCCTGCCTGTGAGTCCGTCGGGTCTGCTCCGCACACTGACAGATTTTCTTGCTGGGAATGACATAAACAGCCTTCTCAGTTTTGCGTTCCTGTGCATCGCTGAGGAAAGCAGTGCTCTCGATGCCATCTACAAGGAGGACGTGACAATGAGCCACACGATCTCTCGACAAACATGGAGTCAGCCAGTCGCCAAGGTGCTCTCTGCGTTGATGATGCTCTTCCAACTCCTGTGGATTGGCATGCTGTTTGTGACGGGTCTGTACTTCCACAGCGCGATGGAAAAGATCTTCGGGCTCGCCTTTGGTGTCCTTTTCTGGCTGAGCGTGGTCGGCCTCGTCTCCTGCATCCCGGAGAACTACATCGACGCACCACTGGGCCAGGCTCAAGACAAAAATGAAATTGTAAACCAGCAGCAGGGCATTTTCGGTGATGCCGCCAAGGCGGCCGCTGGTAGCCCCCTGAACGACACTCATATGAGATTACGAAATCCAACCACACATGGAACTGAACTCTAATCAACCGAACCCGACCCGAGCATGAGCATGGCCAAGTATTCCGGCGGGACGAGTTGAATCCAGCACTTTGTGGAGGATTCGAAAGCCGCAGCACAACACTCGCAAAGCGAAGCGGAGCACTCTGCGTCCATAACTTCCTTTCGGGTGGAAATACACATAGATATCATCTGCAGCGGTCGTTCATTGCGCTCGATATGTGAATGTGGCGAGCAGCACGATCGCCGTGTGCGAGTCGATCGAAGTGACTGAACAGCAGCCCGTCTGTTCTCAGATGCAGACCTTCAAAGAAGCCGCATTACAGTCAATCCAAAAAAAAACGGGACACCCGTGATTTTGACGATTGATCAAATATTTTGTTACCTAATACAATCGCGCGCTGGCCACGACCATTCTGTGATTTGAATCAAGGACGCCATTGTGGGAATCGCTTCCAGCCCAAGACGCGCTGGATGAGCACCACACCAAGTCCCAAGATCCCTGGGTTGGATCCCTTCCTGCAATACATTCGCCATGTGTTCGATGGAGACATGCTGGAGAAACAGCTGTACTTCAGCCTGACCCGGCGACGGCGGTTCAAGCGACTCGATCTCCACAGCAAGCGACAGCGCACCGTCCACGAGATGTGCAAGCAAGTCATCGACCAGGCACTGAAGGAGACCGAAGTGGTGATTGCCTTTGGGAATGCATCCTGGAAACAGGGGAAGGGATACGCATCCAGTCCCAGGAGGCTCAGGTTTGCCAAGTACTTTGAGCAATTCCACCATCACCAGAGACGCCCACCAGACCGATCCGTCTCCAAGATCCATGTGCGCTCGGTGAACGAGTTTAACACATCCCAGGTGTGCTCACATTGCCGGGAAGCCAAGCGACTCGAGTCACCCGAGCATCTTGATATCGAGAAACCACACTTTGTCCGGAGCTGTGCAAGCTGTCATACGCTGTGGGATCGAGACATCAATGCCTCAAGGAACATGATCTCGGTATGCCAGTCGATCATCGCCACAGGAGATCGACCGGGTGTATTCAAGACCATGCTTCCAAAACCAACGAAATCAAGGAGATTGCCGACGAAGACAGGAGTGCAATGCCATGGCCTGCCCGCTGGGCCTACAAGTCAGTCAGCGGGCTTCAGAAGCCAGAAAGTGACTGTCCCGTTTCTTTCTGGATAGACTGTAAGTTGCAAATAGAACTGTCCCATTTCATGATTGAGGAGGGAGGAAATAGCAAGTGTTTGCAGGGCATGTCATAGCCGGCTGCTGACCGATCCTTATGGATGGCAACTTCGTTGTTCAAACAGCAGGACGTTTGGTCGACGATAATCATCACACGGATATTGCACGGAGGAAACGCATAATTCCATCGAGAGATGACGATAAATTTGACGAGAAATCTGACAACAAGACAGCCGACAAACGAGAAGAACAGCGAGTGGATATCAAGTGGGAAACAGCCCAGGGGAAGGTTGGGGCAGAGATGGAAAGAACAAGCACAATACAAAGCAACGACAGAAGGAGGAGTGTGCTTGCTGCGAGACTCAGTCGAGGACTCAGTCGAGGACACTGGATCGATGGTGTGGTCGAGCAACCAGGATCTGCCAGGTGAGACCCCAGATGAAGCACCGAGGGCTATCCAAGTGCAGTGCATCAACTGCCACTGCCGGTCACTGCTGGCCATGCCTCAGGACAACCCATCGGTGCAGCCTGGTCCAGCACATCTGTGCCGTTCAGTTGCGGCCAGTGCGGCCAAAGACGCTGACCTCGGGATAGTCGTCCGTCTGGAGCGGCGAGACAGGCTCGGGCGGAGCAGGGAGGTACTTCACACGGTCCAAGAATCGGAGACATCGCTCGACGACCTTCTCGGCCGGGGGACTCGGTGTCGGATAGATCGAGCGGGTGTTGGGGTTGTCGACCTGGACGGACATGTCCATCAGCATGTGCATCAGCGGGAACAGGGCGTTGGTCTCGACGGAGGGAGCCGATTGGAGCAGGATCTTGAACTGCTCGCGTGTCTCGAACATGACTCGCCAGCCCATGGCATTGACGATCTCAAAGATCTTCTTCTCGGCGATGAGGCTGAGCATGGGGTGTCGGTGTGAGATGGGTTGGTGTGTGATGGGTTGGTGTGGTGAGCCGGTGCTGTCCCATCCATTCTCTATCCATGCCCTTCCTTCCCACTCGCTGCTCCCCCAGCATACCATGAGCCACATCCTCACCTGTTCTCCGAGTCGCTGACATGGAACACAAAGTTGGAGAGGGCCTGCTCCGAGGCCACAATCGCCGTGACGACCTTGGCCACATGGTCGACCGGGTCCATGGTCAGGGTGACGGGGGTTGCATGGGAGGGAGCGATTCCGATCTGGATGCATCCCTTGACATATCGCCAGATGTAGTCATCAACGTTGCATGCTGGTGGCGAGAGAGATGGAGAAAGCGAGTGAGTGTCGGCCGAGGACTCACCAAGCACATCACCACATCACCACATCACCACATCACCACATCACCACATCACCACATCACCACATCACCACATCACCACATCACCACATCACCACATCACCACATCACCACATCACCACTCGCTCACCTCCGTATCGGCTCTCGCCGACGATCGCGGCCGGTCGGATGATCGTCACCGGCACGCCCCTCGATCGTGCCTTGTGGACCAGCTGCTCCGAGACCCACTTGGTCTGTGCGTAGCCGCCAGAGAGGTTCCAGTTCAGCGACATTCGCTCCTCGAGCGGCTGGGCTGAGCCCTTCATCGGCAGCGTACCGATCGTCGAGATGTAGTGGAGCGGCTTCAAGTGGTGGGTCGTGGCCAGTCTCAATGCCGTCGCCGTGCCGAGGACGTTCGGGCCCTTGAGTGCCTCGTAGTTGTAGAGCCAGTGGACCTCGGCACCGTTGTGCACAATCACATCGCTCTGCTCGCTGATCTCCTGCCATCGCTCGTCCGACAGCCCCCACTTGTCCTGTGCCAGGTCGCCGGGAAGACCCACGATCCTGGGACGGATGTTGTGCTCGAGGTCGTGCATCTGCTGCTGGTTGAGGATCAGCTTGCTGGCCGTGTCAAAGATGCGGTCGATGGCGGCCTGCTCGTCCTTGGCTCGGACCAGGCAGTAGATCTTGGCGCTGGGGAACCTGCTGGCCAGCTCGTACAGCAGGAATGCGCCGAGGAACCCAGTGGCCCCCGTCAGGACGATGCCGCGAGGATTGTCGGGATAGACAAACCGAGGGAGGCCGTCGGCCGTCACACCCGCATCGTCGAACCTGACGGCTTCCTGGTACAGATCCACGGTCGGCGGGACCATCAGTCTGTCGTCGAGCATGTCGATGGCAAGCTGGGCGACATCGGTGGGTGTCATTCCGTTCGACAGCAGGATCAGCGGCGAGATCTCGACATCCAGCTCGTCCTTGATGGCGAGGGACAGGCGGCCGGCGCTGAGCGAGTCAAAGCCGACACCGCCAATGTAGTAGTTGCGGCCATCAAGGGCGGCCCTGCCCAGGACCCGGCTGCCGATCTGAGAGATCTTGGCAGCGACGCGGGACAGGAGAGTGTTGTCGATCCTGAGAGCCGGATAGACGACCGACGCAGTGTACTGCTCGACATTCTCGGCAAACAGCCTGAGCTTCTTGAGGTCGCGCTTGTTGGAGTCGTTGAAGGGGAATCGCTCGAGCGCAAAGCAGTTGTGGATCGGGACCTTGGCGATGTTCGAGAGCGCAAAGAGCTCCTCGGTCATCAGGATGATGTTGGCGGGACTCAGGAGGATGGCAGGGCCGCTTTGGGGGACATAGAGCATCACGATGCGCTTCTCGGAGGTCATGACAAAGGCACAGTCGGCGATCGAGTGGCTCAGGCTCTGGTTGACAAGCTCCTCGAGGGCATTGAGGTCGACATAGACGCCGTTGACCTTGACCTTCTGGTCGAATCTGGAGTGGTGCATGCGGAGGGATGATGTGGTGAGATGGGAATGTGGTGAGAGGTGATGTGGGTGAGAGGTGATGTGGGTGAGAGGTGATGTGGGTGAGAGGTGATGTGGGTGAGAGGTGATGTGGGTGAGAAGTGTGTGAGGTCGATATATGGCAATTGGATGAGTGTTGGGTGGGTGGTGGTGAGGCAGAAGATGAATGCCACATCGCAGCCAACATACCGACACAGTGCCTCTGCATCGCACTCACCTTCCGACCACAGTGAACTCGTTCTCGCTGACCATATCGACCCAGTCCATGGTGCAGACACGAGGAGAGCCGTCGCCGAGGAAGCCAAAGTATCCAATCTTGTTGTCCGGGTCGGCGTTGACAAAGCTGGGATGATCCTTGACCGGATGGTCGGGATCGACAGCAAAGACAAGGACACCGCCGTTGGAGAACCTTCTGTCGATGAAGTTGCCGTGCTCGTCGATGATATGGCAGCGGACTCCTGGCTTGGAGAGCTTGTACACAAGTGTGGGAGGGACATCGGTGACATCGGCCGGGAGACTGAAATACGCAGCGGCTCCTATCAACAGAGTCTGACACAACGAGTTGTTTTGAGTCAGTCGAGAAGCAGTCAGTCCTGTTACACCTGTCATCAGATGAAACCTTACCTCGCTGGATGCATATCCAGATTGAATCTCGGCATTCGGGAAGCGGCGCCTGGCTTCACAAACGACGCTTCGAGGCACAATTTCGGACCCAAGCATAATCTTTCGTGTTCTTCGCCAAACGATGTGCCTGTTATCCGACACCCCGACTCCGATGATCAATTTGAGGAACGAGGGAGGCTGATAATATAACAGAGCATCTTGGTTAGTCACAGCTCGATACAAATGGAATACTGCGTAGTTCCCTACATACCAATCCCATGTACTCGAGACCATCGTTGAGCATCTTGGAAATACTTCGGACTTTCTCAACTGGATTCGGAGTTGCCATGGGGATCCATGCTGATCCTCGGAGGTTCAGTGCAGTCAGGAAGAGATTTAGAGTTGCGATGAAAGACGGTGCCTGTGGAGTTTGAGGAGTAAGTTGATGATCAAGCATAATATCAAGCCTTCTCGAAAGTAGCCCATACCTGACAGAGTCCGACACTGGCATTGAGGATTCCAACCGAACTCTGAAGGGTGATTGGACCAAAGTGCGAATACTTGTATCTGATACACATTTATGAGCATAGGGTGGTCAGTGATCTCCGTTGATTCGCTTCGGACTGTGCTCAGTACACTGTCTCGATCCACTTACGTCTTGGGGATGCCTGTCGAGGAGCACCAAGAACCACCATGAGCATCATGCATATCCTGTGATGACCCACAGACACTTGCTCGCTCGTGCCATGCCATCAGATGCGCCACTGATCCGATGTATCAAGCACTCCACCCAGACACATAGCTGACGGATACTCTGGCAGCCATCCATACCTGTTGTTCCAGAAGTGCATGCATAGGCAATGAACTCATCGAGTGGCTCGCACGCCTCAAGCGAGGGCAGTGGGATGTCGTCCAGCATCGGGAATGTCGATGCATCCGCAAGAGTCACTCCCTGTGTGCGTCCGGGCTTGACGCAGTGGTGCAGGATATACTTGATCGAGTATCTGGATGGATGCAGCCCTGTCAGCTGCTGTTTATCAATCGACACCCTCTCTGCCGCCATCATCACTTCTGAGGTCGAACTATCTCACAGACAATAGACATGCCCACAGACGATCCAGACATGCCCACAGACCACACACCTGTCGCACACAGCCTTTCGGGCAGCCGGAGGCAGGTTGAGACCAAAGTTGATTGTCTTCCTGGATGGTGGTCAGGAACGAGCGAGGAGAGTCGGGAGGATCACAGAGCCAGAAGGGAGAATCGCAGAGTCAGGGCATCACAAGCCAGGACAGAGCATGAACGATGGCACTGGATCGACAGTGCTGGTGGCGGATGTGTGGAGCAAGCAAGCAGCAGACGACGGATGCAGCGGGACTCGCCCTCGATCGCATCCAAGCAACACTCACTTGCCAAGCATCCACACTGCAAGGGAATAGAACACCCAGTTGACCTCGGACTCGCAGAAGGTGCCGATGACCTCGTGGTCGGCGTCGTCCCAGCCGGCGAGGGCCCTGAGCCCCTGGGCGATCGAGTATGCTCTCCTCCACACCTGGCGATAGGAGTGTCGCTCGGAGGCGCCGCTCTCGTAAGTGTTGATCAGGAGGGCATCGGGCTCGTCGCAGGCGCCGTTGATGAGACACTCGATGGGATGGAGCCAGGGACCAAGGGAGTCGGCTGGTTTGGAGGGTGCCGTGCTTGACGGCTCGGGCTGGGTTTGCTGGACAGGGGCTTTCGAGGTTGTGTCATCCACATCCATATTGACATCCACATCCATCAACGACTTGGCCGGGAGACTGGAGCTCGAGGCCATTTGGTGGCGGATGCGACGGAGCAGGGGAGATCGGGGGAGGAAGAGGACGAGGAGGGAAAGGGGCAGGCAAGACGAGATGCGGCGGGATGGAGTGGGATGGGTGTGGGATGGGTGTGGGATGTGGGATGTGGGATGTGGGATGTGGGATGTGGGATGTGGGATGTGGGATGTGGGATGTGGGATGTGGGATGTGGGATGTGGGATGTGGGATGTGGGATGTGGGATGTGGGATGTGGGATGTGGGATGTGGGATGTGGGATGTGGGATGTGGGATGTGGGATGTGGGATGTGGGATGTGGGATGTGGGATGTGGGATGTGGGATGTGGGATGTGGGATGTGGGATGTGGGATGTGGTATGGCATGCAGATTCACCCCCTCGCCGATCGGAATGGCCATGACTGGTTCGGGGTTCGCGTCTGTGGAACCTGGGGCGAGTGGCCCACCTGCCACTCTGGCATTGGCTGTCGCTGCTCGGCTGTCGCTGGTGGCATCCGTGGGTGTCTGTCTCTGCTCCGATAATGCAGGAGCACCATGGGATAATGCAGTAGCACCAAGGACTAATGCAGTTCCACAACCGATGGGTGGCGTGGGCTGACCTGCCTTCCATCCACCCAACCAACAGCCCTCCTCCGGCATCCGCGAAAGACCGGAAGGGAAGAGCAGTCCTTCAATCCCTCTCATCCAGGGTCTCGCTAGGCCAAAGCCATTTCGTGCGGACCACAGCAGCATTTCTTGCATTCATTGTCGGTCGTCAGGGAGTCGACTCAGAACAAACATGGCTGGCGGCTGGCTCGTGTTGCGGAGCGATCGGCTGCACCAGGCACTGCTACTTTCGAATTTCAAAAGTGCTGAAGGACAAGGTCGGGATAATCTCTTCGCCCGAAAACTCGCACTTTGTGATTCTGGATCTTGGAGACCCGGTTTTGGAGACCCATTCTTTGCTATGTGGCAGGATACGAACAAGCAATCAGCAATCAGGTCGGCGGGGCCGAGGCAGACCGGAGTGCGAGCCAGAATACTCACAAAATGGCGACCTTGGTCTCGGAACCTGGAGACAAGTTCGTGAACAGATCAGAGCAACCCCGTCAGTATCGGGCTTGCCATGCCACGAGACCAGATTCTGAGGATACTTGCCTTCGGCGACTCCCTGGACTGTCCCACTGGGCAAGTTCTTGCACCAACCAACCAGGCCGAGCTCAATGGCCTTGCCGTGTGTAAACTTTCGGAAGAAGACACCTTCGCATAGATCGGAGGATGAGGCATCCGCGTTCCGGTATCAAAGTCCTGATAAGCAAGCGCTCGAAACAGTCCTATCCCAGCGATCGCTGCCGCAGAGCCAACCGTCGGGCGAACCAGACCCTCTGCTCGCTGCGAAATGGTTCAGCGGGCAGCCGTACCCTGGACCTTGCCAAAGACTTCAAACTGTACGCGAACGAGAATGTCGCTGTTGGAGATCATCCCTAGATGATGTGCAGACATGAGCCCTGTGGTTATTTAATGCGTCGATACAGGGACTGCCGCCTATCTGGCCTACCGGACTCGCAAAGGCCTGTGGATGATGCTTCGGATGCGGAGCCAGCGGCTGCTGTGACGATCGGGTGAGAGAAGCACAGATGGAGAGGCAGGGATTGCCGGCCGCTGCATCGGCTGCCGGCCCCAGAATGCCGCTCGCTGCCCGCGCTCCTGTTTGGATCGTCGCCGGTATCGACTGAGACGAGGTCAGTAGACTCAGCATCTTGATCTGCCACCGCCGGCTCTGCAAGGTTGGCCATTGTCGGACGCTCGGACTTCCCTGCCGAACCAAGATGAACTGCATCTCGGTGCTCATGCCGTCGTCGGCATTCCATCATTTGATCCCAAACTCCCAAAAGCTCCGACCAGCAAGTCTGCCCTGATCTTGCCGCCCGCTCCGTGCCATGGCCGATCATCAACTCTCCACTATTGCCTGCGAAACAGCCCTCCAGCTCTACTCCCGACACCGGCGTCAGATCCAACAGCATGAGCCCGTCATCTCCCGATCAGACCGTCTTCTGCTTGGATCGCTCCTCTCGCACCAACGCATGCAAGCGTCCTCGTCGTTGCCCCTGGATTTTGAGTTGCTGCCTGGCCAGATGTGTGATCTGGTCGGAATCCCTGGATGCGGCTCGGTCGAGACTCTGCTGGTACGCTTGCATGTGCTCCGCTAGGCTGTCGTATTGTTTCAAAAATTGCTGGCATCCTGCGTGCTGCGGCCTCATATCACAATATCCGCCATGCCGTCGCAATCGCCGATTGCTGGAATCGCAAATCCTGTGCCGTGCCATGCTTTGACCGATGCCCTTCAACCCAAACCTCAGCGACGATACAGTGTCTAATGTGCTCGTCTCTCTGTCCATGGGATACTCTTGCTGTCTCAAGGCGATCCTGGCTTTAGCGCTGCTGCCGAAGTGCTTGGTCCGACCTTCATTCCACCCACTCCCTCCAAGATGGGTTGGAGGGCGAGGGCAGCGAGTGGTTCTGCTCAGCAGCGGATCATCATGGAGCATGACCCAGCTCAAGGCTCTTATGAGAGCTGCTCTTCAAGACCCTCCAGTATCGGCAGCCGTCAACTCGTCCAAACCGCACTCAGCAGCTGCTTATAATTCATCTGCAGCAGCGCTTCGATCATACCCAGCGGCTTCGGCGGCGTCTCCGACACCGTTAGGCTCGCATCCGTTTTCCCAGTCGCGGCTGACCCCAGACGAGATCGAGCAAGTCCTGACCGAATCGCTCGGCCGACTCACCATCCTCCGTCCATCATCGCCGCTGTCGTTACTTGGGGCGTTGAGACAGACAGGTGACATTGTCGAATCGCACCTGGACTCGGATCTCTCACAGTATCTGCAAGGCAGCGATGGGGACGACAGCAGCAGCGGAGATAGTCGCCATGGCCTTGTGGTGATCGACAGCCCGTCGTCGTTCTACTGGCTCGAGCGATCCGAGGAATGGGTTCTTGGCCATTCACAGACCGGCAGCTACCAGCGGGCATTCGCCCGGGCCACCAAGGCACTCATGGACGAACATCAGTTGGCGATTCTGCTCCATCGCTGGGAACTGTTCCGGAAGCGGCAGGAGGGGCCGGCACCAACAGCAGGCTCTCCATCGGCGCTGCAACTCTCGGGCTCTCCGCCAGCGATACTGCTATCCCCTGGTGGGAATCCGGTTGCTTGGGCCCAGATGGTGCGGCATGTGTTGGAGTTTCGGGACCGTAGCGGGTCGTCAGTCATTTACACTGCTCATGAAACAAAACAGGCGTCCCGTTGAGGTCCATGGTCGATTGCTCGATTATGAATATACGCATCTCCACCGACTCTGTGCCAAGCTCGTTCGCTCGTGCAGAGAATACAACTGCGGCGAGCAGATGGCGGTCCCGGGGGGCAGTCTGTATGTCAACCGACTGATGCGGAGATCCATTCGGTCAAGTGTATTGGGACGCTGAGTACCAAGCCATCTAGCGAATGCCGATCTTTTGCAGCAGGCGCTGGCGTCGCGAGACCCCCTGAAAGGATCATATCGGTGAGCAAATCGGTGAAGCAAGACAGGTGGAGCACAGAGTTAGGGGCGGCAGATGCCCACGGAACGGCAGAGACTCGGACTGGCTCGGACAGGTTTAAGAAACAAAAGTTGGGACGCTGACTGCCGGGGAAGAGGGAGGATGCCTACCTGGTTGATACCTCGACCAATCTCGCTGTCGTCTGATTCCTGATCACTGAGCTTGTCATAATCATCCAAGACACCGTCGTCGTCGCTGTCATCGCCGTCCTTGTCGCTGCGACTGTCTTCTTTGCTGACAGCGATGGGCTCAAATCGGAGCTGTCGTTGGCCGGTGCCGCGCACATCGTCGACTCTGGATCCGCGAGGTGCAGCCGCAGGGCTGTTGGACAGCGGCACAGCCTCGACGCTCGACTGGCTCTGGTTGCTTGACAGGGATGCGGAGAAATCCAGGGTCTTCTTGATGGGGCTGATTGCGAATGAGGTGTCGGGCCGCAGCATGCCGTCCGGAGTGCGAGGATGAATCATGTGGCGACGATACGACGGGCTCTTGAGGATGTGGCTGTTGTCGAGGGTCATGGGTGCCACGTCCAAGGCAAGATCGTCCACGTCGCGCGGGTTGGGGGTCATGGGCTTGAAGGCAATCACTGGGGCAGAAGCCAGGCCCTTGTACGGCGACTGGATCAGCTTCTTGGAGTTGCTGTTGACTTTGGAGAAGCCTGACTTGCCAGGGGTGGGTCGGGTGCCGGTAACAAATGGCGACAAACGAGGGGGACTGATGCCCTTGCTCTGGAGGCCAAGCGTGTCGTGAACGGGGGATCGCTCTGGGCTCTTGGTGCGGATATCCTCTCGGTCGTACTTGAGCGACCGCGCAGGGGGAATGTTGTCGGTCTCGATGACGCTGCTGGTTTCAAAGTCATCGGCAGCGTGCTCGGGCATGACAACGTGGAAGGGCCGCTGTTGCTTCTGCAACTGGAGCTCATCCAGGGTCGTGCGAGCATGGCCGATGGACGTGGCGTCGACTCGAGGCAGCCAGTTCCGGTCGATCACGATGTCGGCACCGGGGCCGGTGGCAGCAGGGATTGGCGGCGCGCTGGCTTGCGCATTGGGCGAGTTGTCGACGTATCGATGGAGGTAGAATCGGGCTTCGTCGTATCGGTCGAGTCGGTAGCGCAGGGCAAGCTCCGCAAAGACTACCCCGAGGCAATAGTCGAGCTGAGGATGAACCACAGTCGGGGTGACAGGCGGTGCTTGACCGCGACTGTTCTTTGAGCCAAAAATTCTGTCGGCAGCCTTGGGTATGTGCACAGGCGGACGGGTGTTACGGATCTCGTAGAGCGCCTGGACGATCTCTGCGGTTGGCAAACAGTCGCTCTCAAAGGACATGGACGATCGCAAGCGGGCGGTCTTGGCGGCATTGTTATCACAGATGAGCAGACAAGCACGCGGTGAGATCAGCAACGGGAAACGAGGTTGTAGGAGGTTAGGTGGGTATCCGAGACCAGTGACGGGCCCATGCGAGGTGTCTTGATGATGCGTATACAAGCGGGCTGATCAAATAGCAGATACGCAACGGCGGAGGAGCGGATCAATTCGCCGATAGCCAAGTTCAATAGCGACTTACGTTGCCATACTTGATGAGACATGAGCGCCAGAATCGGATCTGGAGCGCTGTCGGTCTCCAGAAGCCGATGCTGGCCAAGTACATGATTCCAGCTTTGCTGGTCGCACCGCCGTCGCGAATGCACTTGAGCTGGCATTGAAGCATCAGGAGAAGGAAGAACGCCTCAATGTCGGCCAGGGTCGGGCGCAGGTCGCGTTCCGTTGGGACCGTGGAGAGCTGCGAATCGATGGGCTGAAAGTGGAAAGTGCAGTGGTGAGCCATCGGTCCAAACAGCGCGGGAGGTGAGTGCGGCAGGACACAACTTTTAGATCGCTGACGATACACACCTTTGGACGGAGCGCCAAGGACGGAAACAACTCGGACAGGAGAGATCGGTCCGACAGCTTGGAGTCGTCCAGACCATCGAGGAGATGCCAACCGAGTACACGGACCGCTCTAACGAAAGCACATGCGATGGACCGAGGGAGACCCGTCAGTGAAACAGTATCAGCATCGTCTGGCCCCGATGCTTTGCATAGTTCGCACAGTGAATACGATTCACCCGATTTCTCAAGTGAAGGTCGGTTCACTGTTTCACCTCCGCCTGCACCGACCGGACGACCGGACGACCATGACCGATGCGGCTCGCACCCACGGCCGATTCCCAGCTAGTTCATAAGCAAGACGTTACCTTTCCAGATCCCAAGGATCAGCCAGGATGGACCTGTCGCACTTGTGCAGCTCGCCTCGCCTTATCCATTCACGCAGCCGCTCGCTCTTCTGGATGTCCTGGATGGCGTGTTCGGTGCGATGGCTCAGCGGGATCCACCAAAAGACCAGGTCCGAGTCCGTCACCTTGTGGTAAGGGAAATACGGAAACCCGGTTTGGCTTGCAGGCTCGCTCTGGTTGGCCGGGAGCTGGTGCAGGTCTTGTGTTTTGACATCCAGCCAGTCCAGCCCGAAGAATCGCACGACTGCGAAAAGAGTATGGAAGGAGAAACTAAGACGACTCGAAGCCAGCTGCTCGTAATAGGATGTGAAGTCCTTGTTGGATTGCACTGTTTCGGGAAGGAAGGTGAGACGGGGGCGAGTTATAATGATGCAGAGGCGACCCCATGGTGGGGGGTCGGTGACCCAGGAGCCATAGTGCGTTCGAGAGGAAACAGCAGGACTGAGAATGACGAACACCCCCCCCCACTTGTGTAAAGGCTTGGAGGACGATCCAATGTGTCGGCGGGTGGTCAGCAGCGCCGGGGGGGATATGCAGGAAGGAAGGAGCCCACGTACCAGTGCACGTTGTTCGCAGCATGTTGAACAGGTCTCGAGCTTGCGTCTTGTTGGCATCAAGCACCGCCAGAGCGCCTGTCGCGGTACCGAGCTGCCGGGTAATCAACATGGCATCGAACATGGCTGCCTGAGCCACCCATTCCTGCTCCGTGATGGTGTAGGGTGAGTGGCACAAAATGAGTCCAGCGCTCCGATCGACACCAGCGTCCGGTCAGAACGCGCACAAGATCTGAGAGAGACCAAGAGAGAAAGACGGTGGCTCTGGTTACTGACCTGTCTAATCGCGCGAGAGTACGACTCGGGATCCATGTCGAGTTCAAATCGGTCGAGAGTCTGGTGGAAGGCTCGGATGGCGGCTTCGAGATCATCGAGGGTCCTATTTGACAGACGCGATCGAAACCATCATCGTTGATGGCGCACACGCAAGCAGTAGTTTGGTCAGTCGATCTTGGGCTCGAGCCCGTGGCACAAACGAACCACAAACGACAAGCCGAGTGCTTGGACGGAATCAGTGGACTTACTCGCGAGTGCCTGTACATCGCTCGTACAGCCCGAGGACGATGGCGTGGTGGATCGAAAGGGATGACTCAAGTCCGGGGTCGTGGTGAAAGTACAGCGACTTTGCTGGGTATTCCTCCGCGCTACAGTACTCGAGCCAGCGGCGCGCGAGATCGTCGATGATGGTTGCCAGGTACCTCAGCCATGGAATATCGTAGGCAAAGGCGTCGAGGTGAACTTGAAGATGAATCCATACCCTGATCGGACCGTTTGGAGAGAGGATGTCGGTGAGAAAGCCAGAAATCCAGCACGGTACAGGTCAGAGCTGCGGGTGTAAACGAAGCATCCTTCCAGCACAGCGCAGTGCCACGGCAGAGACCCGCCTTACGTACTCGTGTGCCTGCTTGGTCAGGAGCAGAACATCATAGAGACTCTGACGCCGAGCAGTCGACGAGATCACCTCTCGATCCATCAACAGAGTGACCAGCATCTTGACTACATCCGGCTTCAAGGTTGGGACGGGAGCCCCGGCGCGAACAGCTGTCTCTGTAGGCTGGAGGACTGACATTCCAAGTGGTGGTGAAGTGCAAGGGTAAGCAACACCGACAGGAGCCGGTACATCATCTACATCGTAACTCGAGCCCATGCGGTCGAGGATGCACGGGTGGGCGGATCGCTGAGATCGCCAACATGACATACTTTTTCGGATGGCTCGGAGAGCATGGTCATAGAGCTCAAGATATTTGACACCAACGGCGCTCGACTTGCTGAGTTCCCGATACCTGTCGAAACGGCCGTATGCTGGTTGGTGAGGGGCAAGTCATGATGGGGTCGATTGGGGGGGGGACCTTTTGCATGATCGATGGGAAACGCAACAGCCAATGTGGGCAACTGCTCCAGAGGCTCGGATTGCAATGCGGCAGACCAAGGCTTTGATGACAGCAGGAGCCATCGACGACACTCACTCGGCCAGATGATACAGGACGCTTTCGAGTTGCTCCAGGATGCGATACGGGTCGGTCAATCCACTGATATAAGTGAGCCTGAGAGCCGAGTCTGTGGTCGAGACAGAGGGCGGTGCCGATACGGGTTGCTCGTCAGTATCGGCCAAAGTACCTCGGCGCGGATCGGGGAGGGGTGGTGTGTCCAATAAGCAAATAGAGAGCGCAATTCGAGGCCGGTGATGATCCACGCCGCGACGGTGGTGGGCGATACCTCGGAGGGCATACGCCCTGATATCCTGAGGAGTGACTCTGTAAACACGAACAAAGCCAAAAGATATCCAATTAGTGTGCGTTGTCGTCGAAACGGGACCAGCGACGTGAAAGAATCCGGGCCCGGAGCGATCTGCGATCGTATGTATAGCCTTGTGGCTGGTTTTGAACCAGCACTCGCAGCCTCCGGCCCGATCTGCCCACGGAAAACCTCCCCCTCCAGCCCCGGCCATCTTGCCGACTCAGCGAGAGAGACGAAGGAACGACTCGCGAAACTGATCGTAGAGTTCGATCGCTTGGAGACGCTTGCCCTGGCTCCAGAGCCGCTCGGCTTCGGCCGCTGTCTGGATGGTCGAGTCGGCGGCAGCAAAGTCGGAAGCAGAGGCGGTCGTGTCGGGCAAGCCTCTTGGTGCCCAGGATTTTGGTCGCTGGAGCAAATAGGAAATCATTCGGTCGGTAGCGAGCGGGTGATGATTTGGATAAGTGTTTCAGGACGATGATCCAAGACACAAAAGTAGCAGCGCTGGGAGGGGACGAGGTTGATGCGGATGCCGATGCTGATGCTGATGCATTGGCCCTGTTGAGCCAGAAACGGTTGTGCCCGCCAAGCAGGAGGGGCATAGCCACATGGATTGGCAGCATACCGGAGGAGATTCTTGTCTCTTCTTGGCCGAGAGACGGGCAGCCTCCTGGACGTCAATGGGCCTGTTGGCTCGGCGTGAAGCAAGATCGAACATGGCCTGGGGCAGCGGCGACTGGGAAGAGCAACGACAGAGATCGCGGCTGTGGCGAGTGGGCGGCAAGCACGGCCTGAGCTGGTTGTCGGTAAGGCTTTGGCCGAGTGGTGGCTGGGAGATAGAGATGCCGCTGCTTTGCTGGCTGGCAGCTGCTGGGGGAAGGGAGAGCAAGTGCTTGAAGGGCGATCAAGCAAAGAGTCGTTTGGGGTGCTCGGGGCCATCGCTGCTTCTGACGAGGATCCGCGCTCTCGTTGGAGACGAGCAGCCAACAGCGGCCCTTCAAACGATCCCACGAGCCCCGCAGCTCGGAGCCGGTCGAAATCGGCTGGGCTGCAGCCGGCAACTCGTTTCCCGGCCCGGGGATGACTCTTTCGTCGAGGCGGATCGCTGCAATGCTGCAGCAGGTACAATGGCACAGCGTGAGGCTTCTCGTCGCGGAAGGCTGCTCCCACGGCGAATGCCCCAGTATTTCTGGACCGCTTTGGTTTGACAACCGGCCGTCGGATTCACGGAGAGAGATCTACAGCATGTCTTGCGCAAATTGGGCCAAAGAGAGCAATGTCGGGATCTGTTGAACCGGCAATCACCGACTGACTCGCGCCCTCGAGTGGCGGACACATGAGCAGCAATGATAGGAACAAAGGAGAGAGCGATATGTATTGGTAACGGATTCACAAAATTTGGACAGGCACACGAGAAAGATCAAAGGAGCAAGAAGATGGAGCCAGTTGGCGCTTGCGCATGCGCAAACCGGGCCAGTGGGCAAAGAGTAAGGCGTATGCTGGCACGATCGAAATGGCTGCCTCGCACCGCAGCGGAGTGGATTCACAGCGAATACAGGAGATGGGCTCAATTCCAGCAGCCGCGATCGAGCCAGGTGCCCTGCGCAGGATATTCCGAAATGGGAGGTTTCGAACAGGTTGCCGTTCCCTCCACCACGAACAAACGACGGCCGCCAAAAGCGCAGAGTCGGGTCAGAAGGGCTTCAGTCTGTTTTTGGGCGATCGGCAGCATTGATGTCTTGGCGACAGCACCGGATTTCTGGAACAGCCGTATATACAGGATTTTTATTCTTCTCCTGTCGGGGCAGAGGAAGCAGAGGCGAGAACAAGAGAGTGAGTCGAGATCGCCACAGACAACACATCCGGTTGGGCAGCAAAACAACACGCGAGCATCGGCGGGCTGATCACCGGCACGTTGCTTACTCGAGCGCTTGCGGGGAGTTTCTTCCATGGCGGCCATGGCAGCACGCAGCTGCTCGTTTTCGTTCTTGAGGTTGTCCACCTGGGTGCTCAGCTCCTGGATGCTGTGTAGCCAATCGGGTGGGTAAGTATTGATTCGCTGCATCGCTCCAGTACACGGCGACGGTTGCGTCGCAACAGGCCGAAGATAGCCATCATCTGTGGTGTGCGGGAGAGGCAGGCTGTCGCGGGACCATCTCACAGCAAGGGGTCAAAGAGTACGCACGCCTGTTCACACAGCAGCTTCTCCAGGGTCCACTTTTCGAGGTTGGACTGCTCTTGTTCTTTGAGCTGGATGATATACTGGACGGCGCGGTTGAGGATGCGGCCCTTGTTCTTCTCGCCCTCGGGGATAAGCTTGGCGAGCTCGTTGATGCCATCGTTGATGGTCTCACGCCGGCGGCGCTCGACTTCCTTGTGGTTCTCTCGTCGGAGGCGGAGCCACTCGTCTGAGCCGACGGGGGGCTTGCCGGCAGAGCCAGCAGACTCGGCGATGGCACCGTAGATGGCGTTCTGGTAGTGAAGCGCCTGGGGGCTTGTACTGCAGACAAAGAGGTGAAGCAAGAAGGGAAGAATGGTGTCAGACAGGTCGGAAGTTGCAGGGATATTCAGGGATGGGGGAGGGCATCTAATAGGGGGGGGGACGTTTGGCCGACACTTGCGCCTATCCGAAAGGGGCAGCGAGCTACGGCCAAGCGACCGGCAATAGCGAGGCAATAGCAGGGCACCAGAGCGGCTGAGGAGACTTACCCGGCAGCCAGCTTATCCTTGTCCAGGGATGTGGCCAGGAGGAGCTGCTGATGCAGGGACTGCTGCGACTGCTGCTGCTGCTGGTGCAGGGCCAGCTGCTGCGAGATGTGCGAGAGCTGGTGCTGCTGCAGATGCTGGAGCTGGGGCGGGGTCTGCTGAGCGGCCTGTGCCAGCTGCTGCAGATCGTGGTGGGAGTCCTGGGGGTGGTCTTGCTGGAGCTGCAGCTGGTGGTGTAGCAGATGCTGGTGGATGTTTTGCTCGACCGAGGAGGGATCGGACTGGTTTGGAGAGGGCGACTCTGAGGCGGTGCTGGCGCTGGGGGGCTCATTATGCCCCAGAGATGGCGACTGCTTGCAGGGAGGGGGAGGGAGAGGGTTCTGTGGCATCCAAGAAAACGGGCAAGGTGGTTAGTACGGTGAGTGAGGAGAGGCAATACGGTGTGAGGAGAGGCAGCTCCACCTCTGCGTATAGATCAGAACCAGTTGTTGTGGCCGGATGGGACGATCAGGCAGGCATGAGCCGTCCGGTGCAGCAGCAGCCGCGAGCCGACACGGCAAGACCCAGGGCTCATGGGTGAGCATGATGGAGAAAGAGGGGAATGGCGGGTGAAAGAGAGTGTCCAGGCCAGCAGGAGATCGATGCTGGCCGTTGATGTTCGCAAGATGGTGCTCGCAAGAGGGTGCTCGCAGGAGGGTGCTCGCAGGAGGGTGCCCACAAAATGGTGCTCGCGAGACGATGCTCGCAGCCCAACAAGGGACCATGCGGTGACGAGAGGGGTGCAGCGACAGCGAGGACCCAGAACCAGGAAAAGGCCGGGGACTGGCTGCAAGGGAAGGAGCCGAGCAGCAGCGACAGCAGGGGGCCAGCAGCAGCAGAGGCAGCAGGCAGCAGCAGCGACGACAGCGTACCAGGTCATCCTCGGCGGGTGGCTGATCGTCGACGCGGTCGGCGAGATGGGAGTCGTCGGAGGACATGGCAGCGATGGCGAGCCGGAGAGCAGGTCTTTTGCTGGCTGGTCACGTCTGGTGGGTCACGTCTTGACCAGGAGAGCAGCGAATGCAGGTCACGTCTGGACCAGGAGGTTTTGCCCAAAAGGCCGCTGAAAAGGCCGCGCCGAGGCCGCCGCGAGAGCGCCGCGAGAGCGTCGCGAGACCGCCCGGGCGCGCTGCCTATTGGCCGAGACTGCCTCTCCCCCACCCTCGCCGAGACTGCCGCCCGGCTGGAGCCGGATGGCTTTGGCTGCAGCCAGGGAAGCGCCGTTTTTTTGCTCGCCTTCTCGGCTTCTCGCCCTCTCGGCTTCTCGCCTTCTCGGCTTCTCGGCTTCTCGGCTTCTCAGTTTCTCGCAGAGAGCAACTCAGTGTGTTGAGCAGACAATGGGACACACCACACCCCCCCAAGCGCCGATGCCCCCCCACATCAGGACCGGCAGACCCAATGCCCGCGGCATCCGCGTGCCCCAGCAGGCGTATCGCATCGCATCGTCGCTCGCTCTCTCGGCCGCTGCTCGCGCTGGGTGTGGCGGGCTGGACTTGCCGTGGCGCAGCCATGTGGATGTCACATGATCTCGATTGGATCCTGGGCGTTTCTTTTTTGTTGGTGTTCATTGGATTGCGCCGAGTGCTGCTTCTTCCCGAGCACATCGGCCCAGCGGAAGGCACATACCCAAGGACCCATCACCACACGGCCTTGTCGCACCTTTCCACGCCGCTCGCCGCTGATCTGCATATCGGATACTCCACCCCCGATACTGAGCACCGCATATCGCATCCCGGATATCGCATGCTGCATCCTCGCGCTGTGCATCGAATCCTGTGCACTCCATTTTGCATATCGTAGGCCACACCGCCCGCTGCCTCTCGTCTCGGCGCCTCCATGGTCGTTCAGAACCAGCCCGCTCAGCTCCAGCGCATGGACGGCTTTCTGCCATTCAAGTTCCATGCCTACGTCATCGTCACCCACGATCCCGAAGTCGAGTCCTCCGTCCTCGAGATCCAGCGCGAGGACTATCTGTCGGTCGCCACCCGATCGTCCCGCTCGCGCACTCGCTCTCCCTCACGTTCACGATCCAGATCCCGCTCGGTCCATCGTCCGTCGTCGTCGTACGGCATCTCGCCCTTCCATGCCTCCCGCAGTCGCTTTGATACTCCCCAGTCCGACCGGCACCAAGGCGCTTCCGACGAGGACAGCGACTCGCCCAGCCAGGCTCCCGCCTCACTCTCGCCTTCACCCTTCTTGGATGGCACCACCGCCAAGCCTTTTCTCGTCATCTGTCCGCCGCTCTCGCTGATCGAAGAGCTCGAGAAGAACACCCTCAAGATGTGGGACGCCGTCCGGAAACAACTGGGCCAGGATCCATATGAGATGTAGGCCATCCGTGTGGGGCTGCCCTTTGGCGACGCACACTCGCTCCCGCTGTTCAGGGTCCGACCCCTCGCCGCTGTCGATGAGGCCGTCCATGTTTCAGGACGACATCCTCCTTCGCACGAGTTCGCTCACCGGATTGTTGCGCCGCTAACTCTGCGTGTCTCCATCGCCCGGTCCGCTGGTGTCACTGTTCTTTGGCGGCTATCCAATCATCCACAACGGCACTCGATCCGCTCCAGTTCCCCTGAAAGCCGCTGTTTTCTCCAAAACTCGCGGGGAACATTTGTCGCCAAGGAACTACCGGTCTCCTACGGCCTCGTGGACGATGAAGTCATCTATCTCGTCATTGTTGTTCCAAAAGGTGCCCCCGTCGTTCGCATCGTCGCATGGTACCCGTTCTCGATGAGATGACCTGTGTGCTCGGCCGGTTCCCACCGATCCTGTCTCTTGACATGGGAAAGACATCGGCCACGCCGATTTATCACAGTCGCAGCTACGATGAGCTTCCTCTGGTCCCCGTGTTGTGCTTGCCATCGAACGAGAGTATCACTGTCATCCAGCCAATTCGCAAGCTTGGTTGCTCACAACCACGATACTGTTTCATTTCGCTACCCCAGATGCCACTCCACCAACGCCTTCCCCTCGGCCACCGTCTCCTGTCGCCGTCGCAAACGATGTTCCTGTCAAGCCAAAGACTGCAGCTCCGCCAGTGCCTAGCACAGAAGCTTCCGAACCCACACCACAATCCAGTGAGTCTGCAGCGGTTGTCAAGCCAAAGCCCACTACCCCACCAGTGTCGACCATAGCGGCTTCCAAAACCACTCCACAGCCGAACCAGCCTACAGCGGCAGCCAAAACCACTCCACAGCCGAACCAGCCTACAGCGGCAGCCAAGCCCACGCCACAATCGAGTCAGCCCGGAGCAGTTGCCAAATCCGCTCCACAATCAAGCCAGCCTGCAGCAGCTGGTAAATCAAAACCCGCAGCCCCATCGGCGTCCACTATTGCTGCTGTCAAATCCGCTCCACCACAGAGCCAGCCCAGAACAGCTGCCAACCCCATTTCACAGCCAATTCGGTTCACAGCGCCGTCCCAAATCGCCGCAGCGCCCCCGCCCATAATACCCTGGCAGCCACCCGTCGTCTCGCAGCAAATCCCTCTGCGGCCAATGATTAATTTCGCCAGACCACCAGCCATGGCTCCTACCGCTTGGCCAGCTCAGCCGTTCGCGGTCCCCGATTCCTATCCATACGCCCTTCCCCATTTCAAAACGCCAACCCCGGCCTCGGCCGGCTCCCTTCCTGGCGCTACCCCACCTGCTAATCCTCCGGCCACTTCGCCGTCGATCAACCCAAGCTCTGCCAAGTCAAAAAAGCGGAAGCTCAAGGACCGAACCCAACAGCCTGTGGCGCAACCACAGCCGCAACCACAGCAACAGCAACCCCAGCAACAGCAACAACAACAACAATCCCAGCAACAGCAGCAGAAACTGTCGACGGCTTCGTCGTCTGTCCCGCCGTCCACCGCTACCTCTGTGACTGTTGACGACGCTGCAGTCTCGAAAGCCAAACGGCCAAAGACCGCATCGACGACAGCTGCGGTTGCATCTGTGCCTCCCGCCCCCTCCGCGACTCCTCATGCAGGATCACTCGCCGCCGATGTCACTGAGTCTACTCGATTCGAAGCAGTTGCACCAGACCCAGCTTCTGATGTCCTGGCTCGGCCAAGTACGCCTTGCCCGAAGCCCCCCTCGATGGTAGATCAATCTTCCACGCTGACCACACCTAGTGCTCCGGTTGGTGCTCCGGCTGGCGCTCCTATTGGTGCTCCGGCTGGCGCTCCTATTGGTGCTCCGGCTCGAGCTCCTCCTCCTCAAGCGACCAAGTCCTCCAAGGCCGCCAAGGCCGCCAAGGCGCGCGCGGACAGCCAAAAACCTGTGGCCGCTGATCGTTCACCCATCGAGGCTTCGCCGATTAGTACCTCGGTTCCAGCAGTCGCACTTTACGACACAGCCACCAGCTCAAGTTCGAAGCTGCCGCGGTCGGCCGATCGAGGATCTGTAAAGTCTGGCGAAGATACCCCTCGCCCCGATGCCCTCAAGCCTCAGAACAAGACCAGCGCAACTGCACCTGGCCGTGACGAGTCTATTGTCGTCACTCTCCCGCCAACGACCTCCTCATCTGTGAAAACGACGCAATCGCCGAGTGTCCCTCCCAAGCCAGCGCCGCTTTCAACTCCGTCAACTCGGACAGCAGAGTCTAACATCGCTGGTGCAGCGGCTGCCCCAAACAAAGGCAGTGTCAAAACCAAGCGACAGAGCACAGTAGACTCCAACAAGTCATCTGGTCTCGCTGCCTCGATTCCAGCGAAAAGCGCCGATGGCCACACCACGCACTCATCCAACTCATCTGCTTCGGCAGCGAGCTCAGCGGCTTTGGTCTCATTGGATGAGCGCAGCCACCAGCCCTCGGGCATGGCGGAAATCACCGTGGAAAGCACCGACGATGACGAGGATGTTATTCTATCGAGTGTAGACAAGGTCAGGGACACTGACGCTCTGGCGCCATCCCAAGCCTTCGTCAAGAGACTTGGGGCCAGCGTTGATGAAATCCAGAGTGCGATCGTCAGGGCGAGTCAGCAGTTGCTTCACTCGCCCTCAATAGTCACACCATCGGTCGCAACGGCTGCGCGAACAAAGCAGGGAAAGACGACTACACCCACCAGCACCAAGTCCCAGACCACCGCCGCTAAAACACCAGCGGCATCCACGGCACCCACCGTGCCGGCAGCATCCAAGACACCAACGACAGCATCCAAGACACCAACGACAGCACCCAAGACAGCAACGACAGCACCCAAGACAGCAACAGCAGCAGCACCCAAGCCACCAGTAGCATCAACGGTCGCGACAGCATCCAGCGCTTCATCGACATCGACAACACCGACCGTGTCCAAAGCTCCGGCCGTTGTCAAATCATCAGCTCCCTCCAAGTCCAGCTCAGCGGCATCCGTCTCTGCGTCCAATCCAAAGACAGTGACTGGTCCTCAAACTACATCTGCACGGATCGGGGCAGCAGAATCTCACACGGCCCCCAAGCCCGCGGCTGCGTCATCGACACGAACGACTACAGTTGCTCAAGCAGAGACTGTCCCCCTTAATGTGGTGCAGACCCGGGCTCCAAGCAAATCAGCGCCGATCGCCAACACGATCGCGGCAGTGAGGGCCGCTGTTGCAGCGAAGCTTCCTCCCCTGTCGGTGACGACCGCTGCTGTGACCGGCTCACTCCCTCTGTCTCAGAATGCAAACGCAGCCGCCGAGCACACGCTCTCTGCCCCGTCCTCGCCTGAGCTCATGGACACGTCCAAACTTGAGCCCCGCCGTGCCCCGTCCCAGACGCAGCCGAGCTCACCCACACGCCGGGCGCTGCCAACGACCTCCACGACCCGGGATACCGCGCACAGCTCGAGTCAGCCCACTGCCGCGACCAAACTTGCACCCGAGACCGAGCCCAAAGCCGCGCCTCCTCAGACAAGCAGTCGTCGGGCAAAGCGACGGAAGGCCCTGGAGGCGCTCGAGAAACTCGCCGATTCCAGCAAGTCGGAGACTAGTCCTACTGGTCTCCAAAGGGACCCAGGTGAAGGAGCCTCTTCAATCTCGTTGCCGAGTGCGGTTTCTAGCGAGACAGGCAAGGCAAAGCCCGGCCAAAGTGAGAAACCCGCTCCCGCGGCCATCTCTGCGCGGGCAGCCAAGACCGAATCTCCCTCCGTCTCGGCGAGCAGCCCAAGTGCGTTCGATGAGACCTCACCAAAAACTCCATTTCCTGCAACTCAAGCCACGCCGACTCAGTCTACCGACCCACCCAAGATGATGACCCGCAGCGCAGCGCGAAGGAGCACTGCAGTCCTAAGCCAGACCGATCCGCGCACCGCCAATCTGGTGAGTACCTCCAAGTCGATGCACGCACCCGCACACATTACTGACGACGCAGCAGCCGCCGTGTCGCTTCTGCACTCTTGCGTCCACAAGCACCTCTCTACTTTGATGACTCGGGGTGTCTAGTCACCTGAGGCTGCGCCCTTGACATGGCCGAATCAGAGACCCTTCGATGTGTGCCTCCAAGATTTGTCGCACTTACCATGATGCTGTCTGTCGCTCCTCCTCCTCCCCGCACTCTTGTCCTGCGATACCCGCCAAAGGCAAGCGCATTTGCTCCAGCCGGCCCTCCCGGTACCCATGCCGGCCGCTCTAGAGCCAGGATCGCATCCAGGCCTGATTCAAATCCCGACGACAGCGACTCAGAAGCAACCGTCCTGCGTGACGATCTCGATGGACTTGACGAGACTGCCGACAGAGGCGATGGCGACAGAGACGACGATTCGGTCGGCGTCACTGAGACTGTCACCGAGTCCGATGAATCTTCTTTTGAAGCTGGTGACGACGATAACACCGACAGCAACGATAGCGACGACAACTTTGAGCCGGCATCTCAAGGGGCTCGTCCTGGTCTTCGCTCGCACTTGGCGGCCCCTAGCTCCTACGAATCCTCTCAAGAACTGGAAGCACGACCCATGCAGTCGGCTCGCTCGTCCCGGTTGTCAAAGGCTGTGGCTGCCCTCAGTGTCAATACTGCACGTCGCCCGGCCGTCTCGAGTGATGAAAGCGACTCGACATCTCCGATACTGAAAGCGGACAGTGGCAAGCGGGCCAGGGCCTCCGTTGCGCCTCAGCAAGCAACACCCGAGCCGGCCCCCTCAGCTCCCAGCGCATCGGGCAATATCAAGGATATGGTGACTCAATCCCACATTGGCAGTCTCAGAGTGTCATCGTCCTCGACGTCCACCACCAATCTATCCAGCAAGAAGCGCAGTGTTCGTAGCGACGATGACGCTGACGCTGACGACAAAAATGGGCATGCCGGAACCGCTGTTCCCAACCACAAACGGACTCGGCTGCTTCCACTGTCGCCGTCGCCGATCACCCCGCAACCCATGCCTGTCACCCAGCCGCCACACATCCGCCCGAGCGACTCTCAAACCATCAAGAGAGACGCTGGCGAGGGCAATGGTGCGGAAGACGACAGCGACTCTGTCGACAGCCAAGAGGAGATCCCGAACGGCCAAGGTCATGCGAGCGACAAAGACGAGATTGAGGATTTTGACGACAGCCAGAATCGCAGTGGCCGAGTTGTTCATGCTTTGTCTCTTGGAAAACGTAGCAATCAGAAAAGCGCACCCCGTCATCAGCCTCAAGATGGCGACAAGGAGGCGGATGAATCGATGGACGAAGCCGAGGGCGAAGAAGATGAGGACGACCAAGACGATGTGGACGATGGCAATGACGAGGATGAGGACGAAGACGAGGATGAAGACGAGGATGAAGACGAAGACGAGGACGATGAAAGTAGCCATAGCAAAGATGATACCTGGACTCAAGGCAGAACGAAGCGTCGGAATGACGCGGTGGTTAGCCGCCGAGAAACAAGGTCAAGCAAGGCAAGCGGCTCATCGCAGTCCCGTCCAAGAGACAAGTCGCCCGAGTACTCGTCACAGACGCTCCTGTTTGACTCGCCGCCCCTCAGCGATGCGCCCAACAGCCCCGAACTCAACCCCTCGGCTCCTGATGCTGCTCCAAAGCTGCGATCGATCCTGAAGCCCTCCCAGAATGCAGCCGAAATACAAGCAGCAGCAACAAAAGCGGCAACAAAAGCGGCAACAAAAGCGGCAACAACAGCAGTAACAGCAGTGTCAAAGACACTGGCGCCGCCGGCCAAGCAGCCGCCTCTGAAACGAAGCAGCTCGTCGACATCGACCGGCGCTCTCGCATCGACGTTCCAGCTCTTCTCTCGTGCCAACCGAACGACCATGTCCTTGACCGACATTGCCAAGAACTTCAAGCCCGAATCATTCCATCAGCCTATTCTGTCAGGCTTGGACTTTACCAAGGGACTGGGCGGCCCCGCCGATATGCGGAAGGGTGGACCGAGCTATCCTGCGCTCAAGTTTGCTTCGGCCGGCTTTGCCAATGGGTCCATGGGTGGACGAAACCAGAGCGGGAACAGCAACGCCAAGGAAAATCGAGAGGCGAGTAACGACGATGATGAAGGCGACGACGACGAGGACGAGGACGAAGACGAAGACGACGAGGAGGAGGAGGAAGAAGAAGAAGACATTTCAGCAGGAGATGACGACTTTTTGTCAAGCACCGACGACGACGGCAGCGACGCCGAAGAAGCGCCCAAGATCCGGCTTGCCGGCAAGAGCCGGAAGAAGGGCGTGAAGAACACTCTGCTGTCATTTTTGGATGGTACGCCGAAAGCCCAAAAGGCTTCGTGATGGGCAGATTGCTCGTTCGGAATCGGGTTGGGTGGTGCAATGGCGCCGGCCCGGCGAGCTCCTCATGCTTTGGCGCTGCGTCGTCGCTCCTCGACCGCCCCATGTTCTTCCATATCCGGACTGTGACTCCTGTACTGATTTCATTACCTCGCTGATGACAGAACCCAAACCAGCCAGTTCCGTGCCCAAGGGCCGGCCCTCCGGACGCCCGCCTGCCAAGATGATTACCAATTCTTCTCCTGTTTCGAGCACGCCGTCCACATCGACTCTGTCGACTGCCGGCATCAGTCGAAGAGCCAAACCCATCACAAGCGAGGTGATCCAGCTGGCCCAAAGGTCTCAAGACGTGTCTGAGTTTCTGAGCGACAGCGAAGAGGAGTCCTGAGCCACAGTCGTCAGGCCCTGCCTCCGCAGCCCGCTTCCTGCCACTCTCCCCCCACTCCCGTGTCCCCGGCCATAATAAAAGATCACACCGATCCAGTGTATAAGCTCTGTATATACGAGCCGGCAAATTTAGCAAGGGGAAGGGAGGAAAAATACGAAAGTATTACACACATATCGGGTGGTCAGACCGGGATCAAACAATGAGAAGGTGGGTTTGACTGCTGGGCCTCGTCCGCGCTTCATTCGCCTCCATTGATGAGCATCATGAGCTCCTGTACGCTCAATTTCTTGTTCTTCTTGATGTTGCCGATGCTATCCCCAAGGGCGCCCTCGATCAGCTCGCGCTGGGAGAGCACGCGGCCAAAAGCACACTGTATCAGCATTTGGAAAGCTGGTGCAGACAGGCAACTCATCACACGTCCCCATCTTGAGCATTTGCTCGGCTCTGCTCGGCTCTGTTCGGCTCTGCTAGGCTATGCTTGGCTCGGCTCGGCTCGGCTCGGCTCGGCTCCCTGAGGCTGCGCCCATACCTTTTTTTCCTGGAGCTTGAGGATGCGATCCTCCACGGTGCTGACGATTGTGAGTCGGGTGACAAGCACATCCCTCGTCTGGCCAATGCTGTTCGTTGTATAAGGATAGAGCAATCTCAGACACCGTGATGCAGAGGGAAACGATGCTGCCATCACCTCTACAGCTTCCTAGGGCATGCCGACAACTCAATAGAAACAGCATCGTGGCTAAACAGCCCGAGGTCGCACGATATTGGCCAGCAGCAAGTCACATACCGATGCACTCGATCGATGGCCTGGTCTTCAAGAGCGGGGTTCCACCAGATGTCCATCATGAGCACCCGATTTGCAACTACATAGACCACGAGAGCAGCCCCAGACAGGGAAACGGCGGTTAAAATAAGGTATGGGTCCTGTACTGAGGGGGCGAAGGGAGCTACTGCCTCAGACAAGTGCACAAACAGTCTCCCTGCTCCCGACGTGACCTCACCCGTAAGGTTCAATCCCAGGGAACCTGATCAAAGGCAACCGCGAAGTTAACATTCACATCGGCGCGGAGACCCCTGAGGTGGTAAGCAAGTGGCTCAATGCAGTATCCAAGACAAATCGATACATACCACACTTTAGAGAAATCAGCATCACCGTGTACTCGGGTCGTTCACGAATTCGCCTCAAGCTGTCTTCTCGCTTCTGATTGTTCATTTGACCGTCGTCTGGATCGATGCATTAATGGGTCATGGAACATATCAACGGCGCGGTACTCCAACCAAAAACCATTGTGGAGAATCGGCAATGCGATCAACAGCACCCACACACTCGTCTCTGGAAGAGTCAAGACACACGGTAGCGCGGAACAACATACATCGGCAGTACTTGAAGCCGTTCTCCTTCAAGGCATTTTCGATCAGATCCAGCATCGAGGTGAATTGCGAGAAAATGATGGTTTTCTCGCCAGGGTGGGTCTTGGCCGTGTTCTTGAGAATATCGAGCATCTATGTGCAAGTTTAGAGGGCACACTTAGTCTGGGACAGGTGGAGTCGTTGAGGACAACAGTCTGGCCGTTTCAGTCAATGATGTCATCCTTCTGCGCATCTTGTCCTTGTTTTCTGCTTCCAGCCACGCACACCCAAACATGAATGCCTTACCGCTTCGATCTTGGTTGATGTCACAAGCTGCTCCTGGGTGGGCTGCTTGGCCAAAACCGATGCACTGCAGGTGTCGCATTCGCCCTTAGGCTTCCCAGCAGGGAGTCTGGCGAAAGCAAGTAACTTCATCAATGCTGCATCACCGCTATCATCTGCAGCAGTGCCGATATTGGACTGGGAACTGACCCCCATGCTACTTGGAAACCGTCGCTTGCCGTGCCGCTGCCGCTCAACTCACAAGCGTCGCAACAACTCGTGATGCGAGTGCAGCCGACATAGAACCAGCTACTTACGGCTCTTGGCAAATCCTGCATTGCCTGACGTTGACATCAAGCGATCCAAGCATGGCTGCGAGATCGTCGATCTCCTCGTTGTCGTCTTTGGTTGACCCGATGTCGCTCTCGGCCGATTCTTGTCCACCAACAAGCTTAGGGTGATTGCAAGCTTGCCGCAGTCTATATACCCCGGCAGAGCTGCGGTTAGTCGTGCGACAAGCACGCAGAGTGTCTCAGACGCACGGTCCATCGTCTCGTGCGATGCCGTTGCCGCCGTTGCGTCTGCAGATATACACGCAGTTCAATCACCTCAGCAGCAAACACAGAACGTTTGTGTAGTTGGTGCCCATGCTTCCTTCCTGCGGAGTGAATTGCGCAACAGCAACCGAGGTTAATGCTAATGTGCTCGCCGTGATGAACAGATTGCCAGGACAAGTACCAACTCGAGCACTAGTTCACTATCGATCCAGCTCAGCTTGCCACAGACATGCGTCAATATTTGCTCTGAGCACGGCCAAGCTGCGGACCTGCATGTACGCATCCAGCTTTCTCCTCATGCGATCTTCGAGCGAGTCGTAGAACCGGCGCTCCTGGAGTGAAAACGGGATGGTCTTGAGCTCGACCTTGCGTTGGGGTAAGTTCAACAACGGTTTGCCCTCGAGCTTGGAGAACTTTGTTCGGCGGATCATCACAGCCTTGAGGATAATCTGCAGCCGTTTGATGGCGGTCTTGGGCCGGCTTTGTTTGAATGGATCGGACACCTCCCTCTTGTACGTGGCTGGCATCGGTCAAATACAGCAGTCAGTGCGACCATCAAGACAACCAGAAGCATCGATGCAAGTTTCGCGGGGCTGCGGCTCTGCTGGTGCCGGCGGGCCTTTGGGGCAGTGACTGCGACCAGTGACATCTCACCATAATCACAGTAGGGCTTGACCCTCAAGAACCTGAATAAACTGTACTGTTGACGCCCACCGAACAATTCCACCAGATGTCGTTGTGGTTAGCTGCCATCGGGAGCATCTACCCAGCTCATCATGGCCCTCCCTCAAGAATGATCGACCTTCGTAGGCAATGTTCTCGCCACGATGGGATATCAAATGGTCGCCAGCACGGTACGATGCGAAATGCCCGCTTTCAGGATACCGGTCGTGGGACAGTGCCAGTAAGGTGGGCTGCAACCACGAATCTTACCAACTCATCAAGGTTGTTTTGAATTGGCGTTCCGGTCAAGCAGAAGCGATAGTTGGAATACAGAGCGCAGCATGCCTGAGCGCCCTTTGTGGACTTGTTCTTGATCGTTTGGGCCTCGTCTTGGTGAAGAGTTCAGAAAATAGATCAGGATACATGGTGTGCACAATGCTGCTGCATCCAGGTGGATCCACGTCATGGTGCTGTTGGCAGCTATCGAAGGCTCTCCAGTACCTAAAATGACTCGATACCAAGTCACTTTGAAAAGCGGGCCAGAGTCCTTGCCGGGCTTGATGAACTCCGAGTCCAGGTCTCGTTCATCTTTGGCTGGCGGCTGGAACTCGCCCGTCAGCACTGAAAGCAGGTATAGTTAGCAAGGCTCGATTCGCGATTCAGCAGTGGACAGTATCGCTTCGTGGAACAGATACCGACCATTGTATGTTGTGATGACGACGTCGTAAGTCTTGAGCGTTTCAATATCTGGGGTAGGGAGACAATATTCAGTTTACCGGCGCCAAAGAAAGCCCCGTGTTGGCCAGGTCTGAAGACCGCTGTCATCCAAAGCTTACTGCTGATGCGCTCGCTGCCGTGGTACACAAGGACAGAAAGAAGGCCATCGGTTGTCTTGCTCTTGATCTCGCTCTCCCACTGACGAATCAATGCGAGCGGTGCCACCACGAGAGTTGATTTGCATGCCGGGTCTTTGGAAGGGTTCGAGACAATCAAGCTGATCGTTTGGACGGTTTTCCCAAGGCCTGGTTAACCGTCAAGAAGGCACATCAGCTCAGATTGCTTGAGGCATACGGTAGCAAGCGGCGAAAGTGGTTGAGACGGTCCTCGTAACCCCACCAGATGTTGCACAGGTCTTACCCATATCATCTGCAAGAATACCGCCCTTGTTGATGCCTTCCTCGCGCTCTGGTGACAAGTACTCATGTGTATCAGTATAGCGATGATAGATTCGGCTCAATACTGAACCCTGTCAGGCCAGATGGACAAACAACGGCGCATCCTTGGCTGCTGCCATTGTGTAGCTGTCTACCTTTCATCCAGGCCACGCCTATTGGATCAAATTGACGAGATTGGTTTGGATCAGTTCAAGTTGAGCGGCGGCGGCGGCAGCAGCGGCGTCGTCTGCTCTTAGCACAAGCACTGACCTTTCAGCTGGTGGCGGAGCAGAGTGACGTTTACGTCCTTGGGCTGGACATGGTAAGGAATGGTCTCGTCGTCGTCGGGAATACTGTAGAGGATTGTCAGTTCTCAGAGACACCGACTTGCTAGAGGAATGAACATCATCTGCTGATATCCCACCTCTCCAACAGCTCGAGCAGATTCCTCTCAGGAACTTCGATTTCTGGCTGGAATCTCGGTGGTCCAGATCGCTGGGCGTCCCGGGTGGGCGCGGATTGGCGCAGAATCCGCTCCATTTGGGCGTCATAATCGATGGGCTCGATCGAATATGGGTTGCTGAAGGTCGAGTGGGATGAAAAGATGTTTCTCGACTCGGCCGGCCGGGATGTGGATCGGCCGTTACGATCGAGGCTCGACTTGCTCACTATCACGGGTGGGCGCTGAGGCGAGGGCACGTAATTGTATGGAAATTGGTTGGGGTTCTGGATCGAAAAAGGAAGGGGTTAGCGACGCTACCCCACAGCTCGTGCTTTGGCATCTGGGTGCACATGTGTGCAAATAGTCCCAGCCAGGAAAGCGCAATGTCGCAACACGCAAAGTAGCGGCAGCACGATTGCAGCTGTGGAGCTTGACGATTGCGAGCATATTACAGCTGGTGTACGCACAAAGTTGGGGTTACCGCCATTTCGCCCGTACGACGAGCTGGTCCCCTGGTCGTTTCGATAGCTTCGGGCGAAGGGAGTGCCGTCGGAGTCAGGTCTGCCGGGCTGAGACCCATAGCCGTAGCCATATCGGTTTTCCTTGGAGGGAGTCGAGAAGGGCCGGCTTTGCTGATGGGCAGCTGATGGGGGTCTAATAGTGCTGGAGGAGCCTAGCGCCGGGCGCGGATTTCCGGCGGAAGCTTGCTTCTGGTGCGGCTGGGACACTGGGCGCATGTTTTGGATCACTTTGCTTGGATGAGGGGCGAATTCCGAGCTCCAGAGGGTCTCTTGGCTCTGGGGGCGGACGATCCGAGGGGCCTGATTCGATCTCTCCCTGAGAGCTCCATCAGGGACGAGCTGGACGCTGTTGTCGTGCTCGTCGTGTTCATCATCGAGTATGACCTGCCGATTGTGACGCTGCTTGATATCAGGAGAGGCGTCCGAGTCGCTGTCACCGGTCAGATCCACAATGTGTTGCGACATTGTCACTTGGTTGAAGGACGGAGCAAAAATGGCTTGGTCGCAGGATGGAGCAATAAATGGCTTGGGATATGCCTATGCTTTCTGTGCTCAAGTCTCTGATATGCGACACGGCGGTGGCCAAGGGGCGAGAGCACGGCGAAAGCGATGACGATCGAGAGGAGCCGTGGTGGATTGTGTGGAGAGGGTTGCGGCGGTGTCTGAACGGCGAAACCCAGGCGAGCACAGCGCCGATTGGCCAGGACGCCAATGTCGCACAATCCATGTATGGGGATATTGATGCACGTGCCATCCGCCCCGGCTCGGGGATTACTGGATATCACGTGTACTCGCGTGCGACATTGGCCACCTTGGCGTTTTCCCTTGGCGTGGGCTCAGCCCGAGTGATACAAAAGGAGCACTTTCCCAGGCTGGGCCCAGGCATCATCATCAACCGCAGCAGCAACAGCATCATCAACCACAGCAGCAACAGCATTCACAATCGATTGGCCTCTTCTTGTTCTTGTTCTTCTTCTCGTTCTCGGCTGTCCCGCACGTCCCCTCCGTTCCTGTTCTGCTTTGCTGCGCCATCATGTCTGACAGCGGTGCCCACAACCAGCCTCCAAGCTACTACCCTTCTTCCGAGAAGCAGCCCCTCCTCAACGAAGCCGCCGTTCAGCGGGAGTCCCCCAGCTCCGTCTCGATTGTGGTGAATCCGATCGTCGAGCACACAGAGTGTCGCCACCGCAAAAGGGGATGCCAAGCAGGAAAACTCCTGTGCTGGTTCATTGCTCTGTGGATTCTCTCCTCGCTCATCTTCCCGGTAGAGTGCCGCGCATACTCTCCCACTCCGTTTCTTGATGCGGTTCACAAATCGTCACCGACGATGCCGTATCTCCGTGTCCTTACACTGCGTCCCTTCAAACCTCTCCAATAGCACCACGTCTGGAGCGGCCCCAGATTCTTCACCGGCAACTACGATTGGCCGAGCAGTGACATCGACCCCTCCAAGGAGTTTGAAGAGCCAATCCGATTCGTTCCTGAAGCCAGGATCCCAGTCTATCCCGACAACGACCCGATCGTCGCCGATGGCACTCGCCTGGACACCATCGCTCTCGTTGTTGAGGGCTATGCGGTAAGATCGCCTGTCCAGTCCAACCAGGGACCAGCCAGATGCGCATTTCCGGCAGTCGCTGACTTGCGAAGCAACCGATCTACTTTTCGCAGATCTCCACCGTTTCCCTCCGTGTGAACGAGGATCCTTCTGAAACCAACGCCATCATCGAGTCGCATTACCACGTCTCCCACGAGCGGTGCCTGGATGACATCAGCCGCGAAGTCGTCAACAGCGAGACGACCCTGTCCCTGACCATCAAGGTGAGTCTTTGACCTGCCCGCCACAAGCTTTCGCATGCCATTTCTACAGTATCTGGGAACTTGCTTACCATGCCGGCCGTCACAGACCCCAAACCACCGCCGGTCTCCGCATGGTCGGGATCACTGCGTCATCTATGTCGCTGCTCGCATTACTCTGCCTCAAGGCACCAAGGAGTCGCTCGCCCTCAGTGTCCAGAGCACCGGCCCCATCGACGGCTTCCACAACCAGCGCCTTCGCCTCGGAGATCTGAAACTTGCCAGCGTCAATGGAAACATCAATCTGGCCGTGAGTACCGTCTGCGATCGCGCTTATGAACACAACGCTCGCCGGCCGACTCACGATCTCTCCTTTGTGGCCATCCAGGAATCAGATATCATAGCCACCACCAGTTCCATCCACAACGTTAACGGGGAGGTTTCTATTAACGTAAGCATAGAGGGATGCGCCACATCGAGATGCGCCTGCAACAGGATTCTAACCGCTGCGTTGTCTGCACCTCCGTAGCAACTGTCATCCTCGACTGCATCATTCAAGCTCGTCAACGGAAACCTCTTTGTGGAGGTACGAACCAGCCGCAGTGTTGCAGCCTCGATACCCGCAGTGGGTGCTTCATCGCGCATCGCGCGGCCTTCGATCTGCTGCTCACTCGCCACTTCAACCCACAGCTTGTCGATGCCGACAGGATTGACGCCGCTAACGTCAACGGAAATGTCTTTGGAAACTTTTGGGCCGGATCGAGCTGGTCTGCCGTGACTGTCAACGGAAACATCAAATCAAACATCTATGTTGCCGATGGAAACGACAATCTTGCCCTCAAGGCCACCAACACCAATGGCGGCATTGTCCTTGATGTTCGCGGCCAGGCTTACCAAGGCACTTTCGATCTCAAGACCTCCGTTGGCGGCATTCATGTCTCTGGCGAGGTTACCATTGACAGCCGCAAGCGCCGTATCCCCGGCGAGTCGATCGAGGGTCACGTCCGCTCCGGCACCAGCAGCCAGATTCTGGCGGCCAGCTCCCACTCCGGATCCATCCGAATCAACTTCTCCGACTAACCGGACCGTAGTTCCGGCCAAATTTCGCCGTGCCCACAAGCCTCAGAGATTTGCCTCTTTGAATGGACAGGTCTTTCTCCTTTATTCTCGAATGCAAGTAATGCAACGACGACTCATATCTGTACAGAGCTTTGTATCAAACCAGTGCCAGTGTTCCGCGTCTGGGTGCTTCAACCTGGACAAACGAACCGTAAAATACACCATTCCGGTAATCAGTCACTCATTTAGATCCCAGGAGGGCAGCTCCGAAGTCATCGATGTTGATGAGGACGCACTCCTGCTCCCGATAGTCTCAGCAGACACAGCCTCCTTTGTGTCGATGGAGCCGGGAGAGTGGAATCGGGATATGAAACACTGGTTGAGACTGGGTCCTTGTCTGTCGAGATGGCTCAGAGCCTGCCACAGCGGGTCGCAAAGAAAAATCAACCGTGTTCACATCAGAAGTCCCAACATGGCTCGACCAAACATGACTCGACCAAAGACCAAGGACGTCCATGATCACAAAGGAATGAACATCCACAAGCTGCGGGATGTTGGAAGCGAAGGGATCGGATCAATCGAGTGATCCGTCGTTTATAGATGAAAAGAAAGGAAAGGAAAGAAGAGACTCAAGCAGAAAGGAAGAGGGAAGAAACAACCTGATCAATCTATTGCTGAATCACCGTCCGCTGATCAGTTGCGGCCGGTGCGGGTGAAGATGCTGACTTCGGGATACTCGTCGTCCTTCAACTCGCTCGATGGCGTGATGGGGTTGGGAAGGAAGTGAGCATGGTTCAAGTAGCTGAGACACTTCTTGGCGATTAGCACAGTCGAGGGACAGGGCGTTGGGTAGATCGAGCGGGTGTTGGCGTTGTCGATCTTGATGGACATGTCCATCATCATGTGCATGAGCGGGGACAGGGCATTTTGGTTGTACAAGGGGTTGGTGGAAATGACGTACTTGAACTTCTCACGAGTTTCAAAGAGGACGGGCCAGCCAAAGGAATTGACAATCTCGAACAGCTTGGTCTCAGTGAGGACACTGTGGTGAGTGAGTGAGTGAGTGAGTGAGTGAGTGAGTGAGTGAGTGAGTGAGTGAGTGAGTGAGTGAGTGAGTGAGTGAGTGAGTGAGTGAGTGAGTAATTAGAGTTGGAATCCACCATCTACACCACACCACATCACACACCACATCACACAGTCCTCACCTGTGCTCCGAGTCGCTGATGTGGAACACAAACTTGGACAGGGCCTCCTCCGAGCCGGCAATCTCGGCAACCACCTTGGCGACATGGTCGACGGGATCCATGGTCAGGGTGACGGGAGTGGCATACGACGGAGCAAGGCCGAGCTGGATGCATCCCTTGACATATCGCCAGATGTAGTCGTCAGAGTTGGACACTGGAGCGATGGATGGTGTGAAGGTGTCAGTTGGTGTCAGTTGGTGGATGAGTGGCACTTGACAATCGAGACCATCGATTCATGGCCAGTCCATGTGACGATTGAGACATCTACACCACACCACACCACACCACACCACACCACACCACACCACACCACACCACACCACACCACACCACACCACACCACACCACACCACACCACACCACACCACACCACACCACACCACACCACATCACATTCGACTCACCTCCGTACTGGCTGTCGCCGGCAATGACGGCTGGGCGAATGATCGTCGCAGGTACTCCCCTCGATCGTGCCTTGTTGACCAGCTGCTCAGAGACCCACTTGGTCTGGCCATACCCGCCAGAGATGTTCCAGGCCGAGTAGATCTTCTCCTCGAGCGGCTTGTCTGCCTTCTTGGCCATCGGGATCGTGCCGATGGTCGAGATGTAGTGCAGCGGCTTCAGGTGGTGGGTTGTGGCCAGTTTCAGGGCCGTCGCAGTGCCGAGGACATTGGGTCCCTTGAGTCTGTCATAGTCAAACAGCCAGTGGACCTCGGCGCCGTTGTGGACAATCATGTCGGTCTCCTCGCTGATCTCCTTCCATCGCTCGTCCGAGAGTCCCCACTTGTCCTGCGACAGGTTGCCGCACAGTCCAACGAGTCGAGATTTGAGGTTGTGGTCAAGGAAGGCTCTCTGGCTCGGATCGAGGACCAGCTTCTGAGCCGTGCTGATGATGCGCTCGACAGCCTCCTGATCGTCCTTGGCTCGGACCAGGCAGTAGATCTTGGCCCGAGGGAACTTGTGGGCCAGCTCAAAGACCAGGAAGGCACCAAGGAACCCAGTGGCACCGGTCAGGACGATGCCGCGAGGGTCCTTGGGATAGACAAACGGAGGAAGACCCTCGGCCGTCACACTCGCATCGTCGAGCTTGGCGGCCTCGGCAGCCAGATCAACAGTCGGGGGAATGAGAGGCTTGTCGTCGAGGATGTCGACAACCAACTGGGCGACATCGAGCGGCGTCATTCCGTTCGACAGCAATATCATCGGTGATATCTCGGCATCAAACTCGTCCTTGATGGCGAGGGCCAGGCGGCTGACACTCAGCGAGTCAAAGCCAACACCGCCGATGTAGTAGTTGCGGCCGTCGAGGGCGGGGTTGTCGATGATCTGGCTGCCAAGTGTGGAGATCTTGGCGGCAGTGCGGGACAGGGGAGTGTTGGCGAGTTTCAGAGGAGGATACTCGACTGCCCTGCCGAAGTACTTGGCATGCTCGGCGAAACGCCTGAGCTTCTTGAGATCACGCTTGCCCGAGTCGTTGAGGGGGAACTGGTGCAGTTGGAAGACGTTGTGGATCGGGAACTTGGCGACGTTCTTGAGGGTAAAAAAGTCCTCGACGATACGAATCATCTCGCTTGGAACAATATCGGTGTTGGATCCGCTCCGACGAACGTAGAGCATCACGATCTCCTTCTCGGAGGTCTGGACAAAGGTGCAGTCTGTGATGGTATCAGGCATGTGCTCGAGAACCAACTCCTCGAGGGCGTTGAGGTCGACGTAGACGCCGTTGACTTTGATCTTCTGGTCGAATCTGGAGTGATGGTGTGGAGTGAGGGAGTGGATGGCGTGAGTACTCTCGATACAGGAGTTGGATGTGTCCCCAGGGTGCCAGATGTGCACTCACCATCAATGAGATGCAACACCCAGCCATTGACTCACCTTCCAACCACAGTGAACTGGTTCTCGTAGACCATCTCGACCCAGTCCATAGTGCAGATTCGAGGTGAGCCATCCTCGAGGAAGCCGAAGGGTGCGAGTTTGTTGTTTGGATCGGCGTTGACAAAGTTGGGGTGGTTCTTGATGGGATGGTCCTTGTCGACGGCAAAGACGAGCACACCGCTCTTGGAGACTTTTTGGTCGACAATGTTGCCCTCCTCGTCAAAAAGGAGACAGCGAACACCGGGCTTAATTAACCTGTAGACCAACTTGTCTGGAACGATTTGGCTGGTGGCTGGAAGACGGAAAATCGTAATTGCACCGATAAGGCCAGACTAGAACAAGAATAATTGATTGATTCAGTACCATGACGCGGTGATAATACGATATGCATACACTTACCTCGCTGGATACATATGTGGATATGATATCAGCCTTGGGGAATGCCTTCTTGACTTGTGCGACCACGCTCGCTGGAACGAGCTCCGAGCCCATGCCGATCTTTCTCACTGTATTCCACTTGACATTCGGATTCTGACTCTGAGCAACGTCGATGATCATCTTCATGAACGAGGGTGGCTGAGAGGATGGTATCAAAGAAAAACAATTAGTCAGTACCCGAATGAAGGAGAATGTCAATGGCGCTTACAGCTTACCATAAAGAGATACCACAAACCATCATCGAGCATTTTGATGATACTCTTGGCTTTGTCGACAGTGTTGGGTGTGGGCTCGGGAAACCAAAAGGATCCTTTGAGGCTCAGGGCGCAAAGCATCCAGCCCAGAGTTGCACCAAACGAAGGTGCCTGATTGCCATTCCGTGTTAGTTCTCAATCCATGGATGGCTCAACTCTGTCGCTCAGAACCGTGTGTCTTACCTGGCACAGCCCGGTACTTATATACTCGAGTCCCAGAGAACCTCGACTAGTGATTACGCCAGTATGAGGGAATTTGTATCTGAAGAATCAAAAGAATCCGCTGAGTGTGAGATCCTTCATTCGATCCGAGTGAGGAGTATGGATGCAATGCCATGGGTCACTTACGTCTTCGGAATGCCTGTTTGAGTGATTAGGAAACGGTATTGAGGATTGAGACAGAGGTCAAATAGGTTTCTAACCGTTGCTTCAATGTCTGTCATCTACTGTCGCAACCGCTAGAGCTCAACTTCCCATGCTCGACCTTTGTGGCTGGGGCTTACTCTGTCAGCAATCCCAGGCACTCTCATACTCCACTCACATACCAGTTGTTCCAGATGTTCCTAAATAGGCAACAAACTCATCGAGAGGCTCACAGACTTCGAGAGACGGGGATGGAATGTCGTCCAACACCGGGAAGGTGGCGGCATCGATCAGAGTCACGCCTTCGGTGCGGCCGGGCTTGGTGTGGTGGTAGAGAATGTACTTGATTGCATGTCTGTCGGTTGGTGGTGATGTGAGTGTCAGGATCTCAGTCGACCAGCCCAGAAGAGAAGCTGGCTCAATCCAGGATGCAGGAACCAGCCTGCTCATCCTCACGATAGCAACCAGCACAAACCTCTCGCACAGGGCCCTGCGGGCTGCAGGAGGCAGGTTGAGGGCAAAGTTGAGTGTTTTCCTGGATGGGGGAGGATCAAGAGACAGGTGAGGCTCGACCCTTGACATGGCACGGAGCAAGGGTGAACATGTCCATTGCTTGAATTGATGTTCATAGCTCACATCACAACAGCATTTATCACACCGCACCAATAGCGAATACTCACTTGCCCAGCATCCACACAGCGAGCGAGCCAATCGCCCAGCTGGATTCGGCCTCACAGAAGGTGCCGATGGCCTCGTGGCCGTCATCGTTCCAGCCAGGGAGAGCCTTGAGGGCCTGGGCGACCGAATAGGCTTGCTTCCACACCTGGAGATAGCTGAGTCGCTCCGAGGCACCGCTCTCGTAAGTGTTGATCAGGAGAGTATCAGGTTCGTCGCGGGCGCCGTTGATGAGACACTCGACGGGATGGAGCCAAGGGCCAAACGGATCGAGCGGAGGAGGGAACTTTGGCTGCTGGGAAACAGGGGTCTGGGTTTGGGTTTGAGTGTCAGCAGATTGGGCGACGACATCCTGGGTCTGCTCGGAGACAGGAGGCAGGCTCTGTTGGGCTGCTGGTGGGTGGGTCTGCTGGTAGAGGTAGATAGGGGTCTGCTGGGAGACATCTCGGCCGTCGACCGGGTCTGAAGACCCTCCAAAACAACAGGAGATGGCCCTGAGCATGGCGGAGAGGCGGGGTGAGGGCGACGAAGGTGTTGATGCCAAAGCCAGATGAGGGCAGGAGAGCGAGGAGGGAGCCGAAAGGACGAAACGAGACAAAAATGACGAGGGGAAAGGGCGAGGGGAGCGTCTTTGTGGGTCAAAGAACGGGGTGCGGCTGTCCAGGACAAGCCTGCTGTGGCTTCCGCCCCACCCTGCCAATTGGCCGAGATCGCGACCGCGCCGCTCGCCTTGTGCGCGCCGAGCCAAGCGAAAAAAGAAACCTGCGTGGACACTGCCGGCCCAGTGCTTCGAACCGACGCGAAAAGCATGCGATTTGGCCTGACCATGCACCGCCGGACCTGCTCAAACCTTGCTCCTTCCCGCGGCGAAAGTGTCACGACCAGGGTCGCTCGTAGACACATTGCAGACATATCCACTTTGACCAGCAACACCCAAGGAAACTGAAATTGTGCCCCATCGATCCCACCGAGATCCGGGTTCGTCAGGACTGAGAAGCTCTACCGTACCCAACCACTTGGTTGGCATGCAAAAAGTACGGGAATGCGCACTGGCCTGCTTCTGAGCGATCCAAAAGTATCTGCACGCTCGGCAGATGGTTTCAAGCCACAGGCCAACCCGTTGCATTTTGTCGTCGCCACGACGCCGAAACGGTGCGGAAGTGGTTGTCTTATCGAACCCAGGACATGCAATCCCATCTGTTACAGTCGGCCCAGAAAGAAACGGGACAGTTCCTTCCTGGTTTCAGATGTCTGAAGCCCGCTGACTGACTTGTAGGCCCAGCGGGCAGGCCATGGCATTGCACTCCTGTCTTCGTTGGCAATCTCTTTGTTTTGGTTGGTTTGGGAAGCACAGTCTTGAATACACTCGGTCGATCTCCTGTGGCGATGATCGACTGGCATACCGAGATCATATTCCTTGAGGCATTGATGTCTCGATCCCACAGCGTATGGCAGCTTACACAGTGCAGGAATCTCGACCACGAGGGCTGGGAAGGCAGTGTCCTCACTGGGATTGTCTGGAGGGGGTGCTTGGCTGACCATTTCAGCGACCGAGGCAGAGCCAGAGGCAGGGCTGCTGTCGACTCTGGCTGTGCACTTCTTGATGAAGGGTCTGACGTGGTTGGTCAATCCACAGGCACGACATGATTTAATGGCGGGCTTCTTGGCCACAGGAGAGTCACTGGGTGATCCTGGGTCGGGGTCGGGGTGTGTGTTTCGCTTGGGAGCCATCTGGCGAGAAAATAGCGACGATGGCTGGTCCTGTCCTTGGGGAAGAAATAATCTCCACAATCGACCTGCACACTGGCCTCGGAGTGCCAGCGATGGATGGTGCTTTTGGACACACTGAAGATGGTGGCGACCTTGCGCAAGCTGCGGGGCAGCGAGTAGCATCGCAGTGCAGCGATGCGGAAATCGAGGGTGCTGCGTTTGGCCATGAATGCGATGAGTGGGTGGGTGTATTCAGGTTCCAGAAAAAAGCACTGTCCTGGTTAAAAACGGGGGTGTCCCATTTCATTTTGGAAACGTTGTATGCATCGCATGATGCCTGGCTTCGAGAAAAGAAGAAATGAAATAAAACTACGTTCAATGGGGAGTTGTGACCGGGTCAAGTCACGATTTGATGTGCACCATCGGGCAAGGGCGCGTAGCGGGCCAAATGATGTCGCCTGTGGATCATAGGCAATTAGAAGTAGCCGGGCAGGATGTAGTCGAGCTTCTTGACGGTCTCGGGGTTACGCTTCTCCTTGGCCGTGATGCAGGCAAAGCGGTTGCTTCCTTGCAGGGTGGCGATGGACTTGAGCTCGCCCTTGGCAACCTTGTCCTCGAGGGTGGGGAGGAGGTTGAGCAGAAGCTTGCGGGCGGTGTCGGCGTTGGCACCAAGGTTGGCAATGACGGCCTCGACGCTGACGGCCTCTTCGTGGGTCTTCCAGCAATCGTAGTCGGTGGACATGCAGATCATCTGGTAGACGATCTCGGCCTCGCGGGCCAGCTTGGCCTCGGGGATGGCCGACATGTTGATGATGTCACAGCCCCAGGAGCGGTACAGGTTGGACTCGGCTCGGGTGGAGAAGGCAGGACCCTCCATGCACACCAGGGTCTTGTCCTTGTGGAAGGTCACGCCCTCGATCGAGAGCGAGGCATCGTAGATCAGATCGGCCAGCTCGGCATCGAAGGGATCGGCAAATCCGACGTGGGCGGTGACACCATCCTCAAAGTAGGTCGAGGGGCGAATGCCGCGGGTGCGATCGATCAGCTGCGAGGGGATGACAAAGTGGCGGGGGGCAATCTCTTCCTGGAGGGAGCCGACAGCGGAGAAGGCCAGAATGACCTTGGCACCAATGTGCTTGAGAGCAGCGATGTTGGCACGAGTGGGGACCTCGGAGGGGTTGACGTAGTGGCCACGGCCGTGGCGAGCCAGGAAGGCGATCTTGGTGTTGTGGGGAGTCTGGCAGACCACGATCTTGTCAGAAGGATGGCCCCAGGGAGTGAGGGGGTTGACTTCGCCAAGGACGGTGAGGCCCTCGAGAGAGTAGAGGCCGGAGCCGCCGATGACGGCAATGTCGACGTCCTTGAATTCAGTAGCCATGGCGAGGGACGATGAGGATGGGAGACGGATGTGAGCAATGAGGGAAGAAGATGGGGGGCAGAAAACAGACGAGGAAGGTCAGGGAAGGCAAAAACCTGGTTGCTGGGGCGAGAGTGGCTGGGCGAGCGAGACGGGGGCGAGGCGGGGGCGAGATGGCGGCGAGAGAGATGTTGCAAGCAGCGAGATCGGGGAGCGAGACCGAGCCCAGGCAAGAGAACAACAGCGACATTCAACAGCGCCATTCAACAGCGACATCCAGCAGCGACATCCAACAGCTCATCCGTCGACTCGTCGTCCTCTTCCATTCATATCTCCTCGGTCATGTCGGTCTCGGAGAGGTCGCTGTGCAGGCTCAGGCGACTGCGGTCGCCAAAAGCGGCAGTGCCTCTGTGCAACATGCCCAGCGGCACGTGGCTGTGCGCCATTTCTGGCGCTGCTCACGCAATGCACGTGATGCACGTGATGCAGCGGCTGCTCCCGTGACTCTACCGTGTGTTACCGTCGCGATTCCGGTGCCCCTGATTGCATGTCCGTCGAACCTTCTCTCGTTCTCGCCCGTCTCCATGCAGTCGCTTGCAGTCGCTTGCAGCCGCTTGATCGGATCCCCGTGAGAGTCGATGGCCATCGAGCTACAAGCAATTGTTCTTCCAGCTTGTCGCCCGCCCCGGAGCAGTTTCGGAGCCAGCCTTGCGCAGCGTCGTCCGTGTTATCTAGAATCAATAGCGTTCGTTTCAGAAGTCTTCCATGGAACGCAGGCTCGCTTCTCTCCCCCAAGGCGGCTATAAATGAGATATCCCCTCAGGAAGCACCTGTACTCTCAGTATATTTCATCCAGAAAGCCTGCGGTCAAGCTCTGGTCGATCTTCCAAACCATCCGTTCCATCGCTCAATTCTTTCCGACACACAAGCATAACATGCCGAGCTTCCGTTCTACCGCCTGTTTGCTTGTTGTCCTGCTGTCAGCCCAGAGTAAGCACTTCTGTTCATAACTGCCACGTGGGCGACATTGACACATACATTTCTCTGATGCTGGAACTATGTTGCTGATTACGGGTCATTATACATTTCCGATCCGGGTCGATTTCATCCTCATTGCGGCGGCATTCCAGCCTGGCCATGTGCACACGCTCTCGTTCCGGCGGCCAGACCTACTCGTGCGAAGCGAGCAGCAATGTGCAACGGGAACGTCGTTGCTATTGCAAGTGGCGACGGCTGTCGAGGTATGTAGCACACTGTTGGACGACGGGGAGCCCCATCACATTCCCGCCCGGCGAAAACCCGTTGCCTGGAAGAGTTGATGTGCACGCTAACTCGGACGGCGATCCACTTGTCGTGACGTCCAACAGCGGTCCAGCTCGTTGGTAATATTCCTCCAGGTGGCGGAACGTCGGCCTGGACCAGCATCCAGGCAGCTCAGACCGCGGACCCCATCACGACTTGCTATGGATTCTCAGCCGGCAGCGATGGCATCGTCAACAGGGTTGGCACCATTGCTCCTCAGGGCTACTCTGTTGACTTTTACAAAGATTGGGGCTGTCAGCAGTACAATCCCTCGAACCCTGTTCTCCCTGTGCTGACGGCCAACTGCAATATCAACATCGTCAACGGCATCAACGTCCCGAACTGCACCTACTATCTGAATCCATACCAAGGCAGCACCCAGGTCTTTCCTCCGCTCAATATTGTTGTCAAGTCACTTATGTTTGTTCCCCACCCGGACCCTTCCCTCCCAGTCATCTAGAGCGCCACTCCCCGGGTCCACCGACTGCGTACCGTATCAGCCTCTCGAGTCTCCGCCCTCTAATGAGACCCAACGCCGGCGTTATATAATCACAGACCTGTTGCTTTCTCGCCACCCTGACCTAATACACAATAGTCTACAGTGTCCCCATAGCGAAATGGGACACCCCCGTTTTGAGCCAGGGCAGTTGCTTTTTCTGGAACCTGAACACATCGCCTACTCATTGCAATCATCTCAAAACTGTGTTCCCTCAAACCAACAACAGGCAGGGGTTGGTACGAGAAACACTCCACTACACCGCTACTCCGTCTCGTTCCCAACCAGCTGCGAACCAAGAACGCCAAGCCTGGTCCAGACCAGCCGTCGGGTTGAACCAACAAAACACCCCGGCATCGCTCTCGAATGTCGACAGGGCCCCGTGTGTGATTGAGAGGGTGTTGGATACATACATTCTTCCTTTGCGATCATACCCTCTTCCCTGCACTCGAATCCCGATCTCTCCCGCGTCCCACATCCGTGCAAACAACGGGGCTCGGTCTTGATTCTTGAAGGATAGACACACGAGCCCCCGACATCACAGTGCTGTCAGACCAACAAACGGCCAGCATTTCCAGTAGCCACGCCAGACACTTCCGGGCAGCGACTTCTGGTACAGGCTGTCGACTTGCAAACGCATTACTTGGCGCGACCGTAGAGCTTATCAGTGACGGTCTTGAAATGAGTCTTGAGCACGTTTCTGATACCATCCAGCGAATTATGGCATCAGTGCCCGTTGATCCATGGTATGCTAGGTTCGCTCAGCGATCAAAGACCACACGTATCCATCGCTACAAGCTTGGGTGGGTGCACATCACCTACCTCTTGAGCTTGAGCGTAGGAGTCAGCAACCCGTTTTCGGGGGTCATGAGATCAGGATGGAGATGGATGCGTCGCGGAGTCTCGAAGCTCTTGAGGGCGTGCTGCATACAGCAGGCACATAAATTTGTGTGAGCGGAAGCAGCGCGGTCGCATCAGCAGCAGTCCCACTCGCATTACTACGATCGTGCCTGTGCCATAACCGAGACTCGTCGCAAGCAGATTGATCGACTGTGGTGGCGGCTTACCTCCTTGGCAGACTCGACAATGCTGTCCATAATGAGCTTGTTCAAAGCCTCAGTTTCGCACAGCTCGGCCATGGACTTACCCTCCAGTCCGTTGTGCTTGGCCCTGTTCAGACATCTCATTTGAGTCATATGCGGCTCACGGGTGCAATCGATACGACGAGCAACACCAACTCGCGATGATCGGCTTCCTTCGTGCATTGTTTAGCGTGGTCGCTTCAGACGAGTCGTATCAGCCAGGTCGCCTTACCAGGTCAGGACGGTGTCGGGCTCGGGAACAACTACGGCAATGAGATAAGACTCCAAAGAGTCACCGTGAATCCACACCTGTCCGATAAACCTGGCAGAGTGTTGCGTTGCCATCAGCACCTCCCTGCGTGATTGTCAATGCGGCGGATGGCTGTCCTGCATTGCAACCAGCCCTACAAGACGCTACGAAGCGCTCCAACAGCCGCCATCAAGCCGAGGCATGAGCCATCGCTGTAGGAGCCTCCACACTTACTTGTTCTTGATGGCATTCTCCACCTTCTCTGTAATTCCCAGAGTCAACCGTGGCAGCTGATGTATCAGCACGGCGCTTTGCAATATCCAATGGTGCATCATCCACACGCTACTCGAAATAGCCCTTGCTATTCTTGCATTTTCTGCCACACATACCGGGCGCCACGTATTCCTGAGGCAAGCCGATCGAGAACCAGAGCCGTTAGTCATCCACGCAACATACCCGGCACACGCAGCAGCTATCGCCACAAATCAATCGTGCTTGGTCGATATACGGCCCAAAAGTGCAACGACATCAAGGGCAGACGCTTACGCCTTGGGATAACTTGAAGAGGTTCTTGACTCGATCGATGATCTTGATGGTACCGTTGGGCAAGAGCTCGCCGACATCACCCCTGATGGTGGGAACAAGCCATTCAGTCAGTCAGTCAGTTAGTCAGTCAGTTAGTCAGTTAGTCAGTTAGTTAGTCAGTCGGCCATATGGGCTATCCGAGTGCCTATCCATCGACACAGTGGTTAACGCATATCAGTATCGCAGACACAACGCACGTGTGGAACCATCCGTTTTCATCGAATGCGGCAGCAGTAAGCTCTGGGCTCTTGTAGTAGCCTGTAGGTGCATCGAATGATCAGCGGAGCCACGGGGACGACCCAGTTTACAACATGCAGCAGCGTTGACTGCCTTCCCTCCGTAAGCTCATTTCCGTGCTGTGAAGAACCCTGTCGACTGTCCCTCACAGGATGACCAGACAGGCCAGAGCAACATTGGTTACCTGGAGTAACTGCGTTTCCTCTGAAGCAGAGCTGAGAAAGGGACGGTATTAGCATTCCATTAATCCATTAATCCATCAATCCATCAATCCATCAATCCCTCAATCCACCAGCGCCACCGTTGGCTTCTCGAGTCGTGGGGGTATATTTGTGGTGCTCATCGCTGTTGCCAATGCTACAGCGAGGCCGCAGAGTTCGGGTTCTCAACCACTCAAAATCCTTTGCTATAGTACAAACCTCTCCGCGAGGGTTGGGCTGATCGTCAACGCGGTATCCCAGGTCGGCCACGTCCACCAATTTGGCCTCGTTGCAAAGGAATGGAACACCTGATCAAATGCGACCAGCATCGGATGATGCTGTTGGGTCAGTATCATTCAAACAAGCTATTGTTGCTCAGTGCAGTCAACTGTATCCGCAACCGATAGTGCTACAGATGAGTTGCACTGCCACGGGTCGGTCGCATCCAGACTCAACCGTGTCTCCTCAAGCGTCCTGGGACATCCAGGTTGCGTCAGCTCGCATCAGCTCGCGCCGGATTGCATACTCTTCAGTCAGACTCACCAACGTGCGCTCCAAAGGGCTGGAGGTGGTCGTACACCATCGTCACACATCCTCCTGCAAAGAGCTCCGTCAAGCCGTAGCCCTCCATGATTGGGCAGCCAAGGGTAATGCGCAGGAACTCGAGGACTTTGGGCGAAATAGGAGCCGATCCCGTGAGCTGTCAAGCAATCAAAGAAGGCATGGTCAATTCCTCTCTTTGTAAGGCTGTCTGTCGAAGATGGCGTCCGCACCCACGCTACTTCTCCCTCCACCTCCGCCCCCGTCTCGCGCATGTCTCGTCAATCTTGGATCTATCGGCAAGGCTCGGCAGTATGCGTCGGGTCGATTCAACTCTACCATGAGACGGATCCGTCCGCCAAGCTTGTTCTGGATATTCTTGAAAACAATCTTGTCCCAGATAGTATCTCGCCTAACGCTACAACGATCAATACAACCAATAGACGATCAATACAGTCAGGCGACGGTCAGGAGCTAAGGCAAAGCCCACTTCTTCAGCCTCCCGGCTATGGCTGCGCTTGCCGACTGACGACTCACCAGCCGCTCTGAAGGAGACTGAGCTTTTGCGCGTACGCAAAGTCAAAGAGAATCTTGACGATGGGGCTGGATTGAGAAATCTGGAGCTTCACGCGGTCATAGAGTCGAATGAGGAGGCGCGGAACGGCCGGGAAGACCTATGACACAGGCACAAAGCGTTAACTGCGGTACGGATTCGGCGGACACAGGCCAATAATATGGTTATTACGGGTCACGGGCCGTCGCATCATTGCCCAGGGTATTGCCATCATTTAACGCGAGTCATACCGTGGGCTGACAAGCTTCAAAGTCGTCAAACAGCTGGGGAATGCTGCCGCGGTAGAACCCAATCTGCATGCCGCTATCGGTCGCCAAGGCGTAGAAGAGTGGGTCAGCTGATTCGGTTGGTCGAGGGGTAACATCGTCTCATCTATAAAGGATCCCTCGGCGTGCTAAAGCAAGCTGAGAGCTGCTGAATGGGCTTACTAGTAGGTGAAGGCGTAGGTCAAGGCTCTCTCAAGGTTGTGCGCCAAGGGCAACTGTAATCAAGACAGACGCGGGTCAGATTTGCCGATGGCTCAGGAGCCCGAACAATGGCGTCGGTCGCAAAGGAATGGGGTCCATACAAACGATAAATGGCGATCCTGGTCGGTTAATGCCAGCTCCTTGGGGAACGTTTCGACGATGCCAAATATGCAGGCTTGCATCGGCCATAGCCAATTTGCCAGGTGTGCGGTGTTGTGAAGCGAGAAAAGGTGGGAGTGGGTGAGGGTTTTAGTTCGGAGGAACAACACAATCCATGCACAAATGAGTCAGGTCCTTGTGTGCGGATGTCTGATGTGCTCTGAAGGCTGCCTGAACTCACCGACGGCGTTACTGTGCAGACCAATGACGCCCTTGGGGCTGCCGGTCGTTCCTGAGGTGAAGCAGATCTGGAACAGCGAGTCAATGTGGGTCTTAACCAACAGCAATACAGCTCCAAATACGACCGCTTGTGCTCACGATAGCCGATGCGCACGTACCGTGAAGACATCGCTAGGCTTTGGAGGCACATGTGGAAGCTGATTGCCGGCACCGATCCTGTGTTATCATTGGAGCAAGTACATGATACATGAGTCAACTGCATCGGCGACTATCGACTTTCAAGGACAAGCTACCTTCCCTCGTTTGAGGGGAAAGAGCATCCCATGCTGCCTCAGTGTTGGGCATCGACCTGTCAAGTGCTGTGTGCCGCGACACTCACTTCTCGACCTCGGCCAGCGTCAGGATCTTGGCCGAGTCCTCGGCAGCCCTCTGAACTAGATCTGCCGATACGGTCTCCGCATCTGTAACGACGATGGCCTTTGACAAACAAGAAATCAGCCATCACAGCCAAGTTGCTGGGCGCGGCGCTGGTCATCTTGCACCGGTCATGGAGAACTTGCTCTCTAATACCCCCTCTCCATGCATGCAATCGAGCTGTATCATAATCACCTACCTTCAGTTGGGGGCACTTCTTCAAGAGCTCAAAGATCCGATCCAGGTTCTTGGAGGAGGACACGACGATCTTCATCTCGGTCAAGTTGATGATGTACTCGAGCGAGTTTTGATCAAAGGTCTCATAGAGCGGAACCGAAACCAGGCTGTAGCTCGCGCAACCTGACGGCAGCCAAAGTGACGAGGCATCGCCAACAAGACATCAGCGACGACGGTCGAGAGCACGCCAATGCGACAGGGTGTGGTGGGATTCGAGTGCAATGCGGTTTCGAGCCCAATGCGTTTTCTGGTGCAATACGCATTCGGGTGCAATGCCCTTCCAAAAGCTGTAGCCGGTCGCTACGATTTCGACCCAAGAAGGCCATGTTCGCACACTTACTGAGATCGGTGACCAACCAGGCTGGATAGGAAAGGAGGCAGCTGCATCAGACCGCCGGGCCGATGATAGAGCAGATAGATCGTTCGGAATGCGGGTTCGCGGCCTACCTGGTGAGTTCTGCAAACAGATGCCCACATTGTCGGAGCTGCCGGGCTTGAGACCAGCGACGGCGCAGAGTCCCGAGCCCAGGTTGGTGGCCCGGACGGCGACTTGGTCTGGGCGGCGAGACGAGGAAATGGCATGATGGTCCGATGTACATTAGCATCACTCATCTGGCGGAAGCACACTGGGAATGACTCGGTTTGCGAGAGCCCTGCATAGCCATCCATCCATCCATTCACCCATCCACCCATCATGTCTGCCTCCACGATGCCATTGCGGTACTCTCACCATAAGTAATCCATTCATATGGTCCGGCGCCAACACGATGGCCGAGATAAGGCTTGCCAGAGTTGTTCTTCAGGGAGGACTGGAACAGCTCTGCGGGAGAAACGGAGGAGGCCCACATCAACACAATGAGGACTGCACCACAGCGGCATCTGTAATCTGCTGGCCTGAACTGGCACAAGGAGGTGGAAGTGAACGAAGATGGCTATAGCATCTTTCCGTCGCCATCGTGACCACCATCGCCAGGTCCTACCGTAGACCGTCAGACAGTCGCCTTTGCTCGAGGTTCGCAGCAGCGGAACGCCGTTTGGAGTGCCTCTGTTTCGGATGATGGCAGTTTCGCCTTGAACTCGGGTTCGGGCAATCTGCAGATCGGCCGCATATAAAGGAGGTCAATCTTGGCTGGGCGAATGCCGTCATGGCTCGGCAGCCACGGAGTCACCGGAGCAAAGCTGCTCTCGCAAAGTGTCGCCCGCCAAGGATTGCGAGTGGGAATGTGGTCAACTCACATCGCTCTGGCTTCGGAGGTGGGCCGGGTGGATGTCCGGTTCAGGGGCAGATCTGAGGTAGGCAACCGTGCCGGCGAGGGCTGCAGCAGAACGAGTGCAACGGATGAGCAAGAGCAGCGAAACAGGGGCGGTGGATTGCCATCGTCAAACTTGCCGACGGCGCCTCCCAGGGCGAGGGTAGCAGTGTCCAAGTTCATGATGTGGGCGATGCGGGCGAGAGCGCAAAGCCTGCGCTGGCAAACCCAAGACGGAAAATCATCCCATTGATCCAGGCCAGCCCTCCTCGGCTTGGCGGTGGGCCCTTGTGCATTGTCGCGGTGCTGGTCCGAGGCGATCCAGGGTGTCGCACCCACCACCCCAGGACGCAGCAGAGCGCTGTTGGCACCGCTGTTGGCACCGCTGTTGGCCTTCCGGATCTCAAATGCGCACATGTCCAGGAGTGGTCGTCGGGGTTGGAACATCTGGACCTCTAGTCGAAAGCGCCTGTGTCGCTGCCGGCGGTGCGTGGGAAATTCTATGCCGGATCGCGGGTTCTTCTGCTACTGTCATTCCAATAAAAACGGGACACCTTGGTTTTTGGTCATTGACCGAATATTTCGTTTCCAAACACCATCGCGCGCTGGTGGTGACCATTCTGTGATGCGGTGCTTCGCCCTCATCCATGGCCTGAGAAACGTTGCCTCCATATTCAGTATGTCCAAGAGCACCACTCACCGCTGGCACTCCGGGATCAGTGTGCATGTCGATTGTGGAGACTGGAGAGCGACCGGTGGTCTTCACTCGGAGGCTGCCAAAGTGATCTGTTTATTTCTTATGGCATAGTTAGACGCATGCCATCACATACTACATGTTCATGGAAGCGGGTGTGGTGTAGCCTCGAACGATCAGATACCCGTATTGGATGCAGGAGCGCTGTATCGTCAGCTTTGCGACTGACTTCGTGCCGAGCCGAGTAGATGTATCCATGTCGCAAGGCTCCACATGTATTTGGTGTTGAAGGCGCCGGCTTTATCATCATTGGTAGCAGAGGCATGGCCGTGTCCCAAGTGATCAGGTCTAAACGGATTGCTCGGGCTGCTTGAGGGCAAGCAGCTCCCGGAGTGCTTCATTCTCCCGCAACAGCGCCTGCGACGCAGCGGCCATGTCCAAGTCGCAGTCCTGGCTTAGTGCCTCTCGGATGGCTGTGTGAGCCCGACACAGATCGGCTTCGAGCAGCGCCTTCTCGGATTGTAGGGTGTGGATTTCAGTCTGGAGGGCGACCGGTGCCGCATCATGAAGGGTCAGTCTCGCTGAATGCTGCTCGGCTCAAGCGGCGCTGTTGCGAGCGGACCCACCTGCATTTCATCGAGCATGGCCTGGACTTGTTCCCGGACAGCTGCTTTCTCTGCGACAACAAATGCCTGGACGATATGCGATCATGAGTCTGGGTCGATGTTGTCTCTTTGCTTCGAGCACCAACCAATCCATCCGGACTCGGTCTCTGCGAGAACAGTGCCCCACCACCAGCAAATGCATACCGTCTGTTTGCGGAACTGTGTCATGATCAGTTCGATAGCTTGCTCGTACTGCTTGACTGTTTGTTTGAGCACCATGTTTTCGCTGCGGACTTGGTCCAGGGGCGAGTCGGGAACCGCTGGGCACGATCAACAGTTGACGATTAGTGTGCTGGTGGGATTGATGCTGCCAGGCTGCCGATTTCCGCCTCACGATACTGATAGCCCCCGAGCCGTGATATCCGACGAGCCTATGTCGAGTGTCGATTTACCCTGAGCGGCCGGAGCTTTTGGTTTGAATGTTTTGACTTGTTCCTGCACGAGACTCTGCAGTCAGCATGCTGACCGTCAAGGGACGATCGACGGACAGCGGGTCATTCTGGCAAAGGCTGAGGTGCCAGTGCAAGCATGCGGAGAGAACAAGTGGTCTGGACGCTCACCTTGAGCGAACTGGTGACGCTGTGTAGCTGGATGATGGTTTCCTCTGCTTTGGACAAGCGGTCCGAGAGCTGGGCGGTGAGCTGCGAGAGCCGCTGGGCGACAGGGTCGGCAGCGGCTGCCTGAGACGGCAGCAGCGGTGGCTGCGACAGCGACGAGGAGGGCGAGGCGGAGACCGAAGGAGGCGACGCAGACATGGCAGTGGCCGACCGGCGGTGCGATGAGGGACAATCGAACGAGAGAGGAGCCGCGGGCTGGTCTTGGGCTGGTCTTGGGCTGGTCTTGGGCTGGTCTTGGGTTGCCGCCGAGATCATGCCTGTTCCCTTGTCTCTCGTGGGGCTTGGGAGGCCGTTGGGGCGGGTTCTTGCCGCATCTGCTCCGTTGCATCTGTTGCCGGATTCGCTGCCTCCACTGCATCCATTGCATCGATCGCCGCATCGATCGCTGCGTCTATTGCGGAACCCCCTCTGTCTATTGCGGAACCCCCTCTGTCTATTGCGGAACCCCCTCTGTCTATCGCCGAGTCCCTTTTGTCTATCGCCGAGTCCTTTTTGTCTATCGCACCGGTCTCGTCTGGCCTGTCGACGATCTGGCGGCGGCAGTCCCATTCGCTTCCTGTTCTCGGCCCCGTCTTTTGAATCCAACTCCAGTCTTCTGCCCACCCCCTCGCCGCTTGTTTTTTTTTTTTTCCTCCGTGCCTGGCCTTCACCGCAGGGCGCTGTTTCGCTTTCGGGTGTTGATCTTTGCCGCACTGTCGGGCTCCCGCCCCCTGTCCATCTCCCGGACTCGCTGGGCAAACTTTTGTTCCAACTCGCACTCACCGCTCCCCTCCGACCCGCCCCCTGTGTGTCGTCTTGCCTCCGATGGTACGTTCGCAACCAGCTCCACGCATCTCTGGCTGCCGTCTCGCTCCTCGCGATGCCCGGTGCGGATTTCCGACACCAAGTTCGTCATCGTCTGCTTCGGGTTGATTCTCACCCTGCCCTCCTGCTTTCTCTCTGGATAATTCATCGACTGGACTCATTATATCTCAACAACATCGCGCTTTGATGCTCCAAATTATTCCCGCCGTCGGTTAGATGCAGGACGAAACGCCCGCCGTCAGATCCTGGCTCACAAGGCACAACTTCACTCCGTACATCTCCATATTGCTAGCCCAAGGCTTCGACACCCTCGATGTGGTCAGTCTCTGTTCTTGTTTCAGCTGCGTGTGCTTCTCCAAACCGTCGCTATAGCGCCAGCCGCCACATGCCTCTGCCCTCCTACCTCAGCTGCATTGCTTACATTTATCCCGCCATCCGCTCCTTCGCCCGGATCCGAAACGCCACCATCGATCTGGTCTCTCGCGGCGGGGAATGGTAACCATCTAGTTGCTGGACATGAGCCGAGACGAGCTTTTGGGATGCGGCTTGGCTGTAGGCCACGCAAATCGGTTTCTCAAGGCTGCTCGACGCGAGCGGCTCGTCTTGGCCGCCCAGGCGGGTTTAACCAACTCTGCGTTTGCTCTATCGGACCAACCGCCGTCCATGGTTGTGGGAAACCTGCTCGACTCTCAAATCGCAAGCGGCTCTCTGCTCTCAGCGGGCTCCATGTTCGACATCAATGTAGGCGCAGACTAGCCGAACGCTGGCGTTTCTTCCCGGCAGATTCTCCGTTGAAAAACTGCGGTCCCGCTCGATGCTCAGTTCCTTTCTGACCAACTCCTTTGCAAATAGATGCATGACTTTGGACCCGATATGCCGTCAATTTCACCTTCGGTCCTCCATGATCTCCATGATCCCCATGCTCCAGCAGCAGCTTCGATCGCGACCCCGGAGAGCATCGTTCCAGACTCACCGGGATCTAGCTCCACAGCGAACTTGGTATCACCAGCCACAGCCATTCAGCCGCCGCATCAGCCGACCCGGCCCCAGTCGCCCGCCAGTGAACACAGCGACGCCAGCCACTCCTCGGATGGAAACCACTCGCATGACTCGAGCGAAAGCGACTCCTCGGGCGATGAATCCGATCACGGCTCCGACTCCGCTACCGACGCTGCTGATCAGCCGATGACTCACTCAGCCCCCTGTCGCTCACCGGCCAAGCGCGCAAACCCAGAAAAAGCCCATCGTACCGCAACAGGAGACCACGGTTCTGGATGCTCCACAATCGTGCCGGTCTTGGAGCATCCAAACGACATGAACATGGACGACCCATCAGATGAGGTGCGTAGGCTCCGTTCGAGTGTTGTGTGCCCAAGTCGACGTTCATTAGTTCCGCCTGGATGTATGGACCCGCTGCTTGGTCGGTGCAAATCCCATGTAGGTCTCGATGGGGCCTAACCCTCTCTCTGAACTCTCTCTGGATGATACATCTGGCTTCACCCAGGAGGGTGAATTCATCGGAGCGAATGGCAAGAGCCTGTACCTCCTCAATAACCTTAGGCCGATCGAAGACTCTGAGGTAGTTCTGACTGATGGCGAGAACGAACAGGTGAGCTACCACGACTCTGGTGCTCCTGCTGAGTCAATACATCATCTTGATCGCCACGCTGATCATAGTTTGCATTGTGTTAGAATGCTCTGAGCCGATATAACACCGTAACAAACTTTGGATTTACAAAGACGGAGTTGGAGCATGTAAGTTGGCAGATACTCGCCACCTTCCGCATTGATTTCGTCTGTGGCGGCTTCCTTACTGTTGCTTGGGATGCTATGGGGTCTGTCCGACCATTTCGGTCGATTTCTGCACACAGCCACTACTGGCGGGTCGGGATCCGCTGCTGACTCATCGATCCGACATGGTGCCCCTTTGGATACAGCTCGGGTTCTCCACCAACCAAACTCTGAGGCAGTGGAATCCAGAGGCTCTCTTCAGGCTTTCGGTGATGCTGCTGAACGTCGACGCGCAAACAGCAGCGGACCCCAACCCTCGAGCGCTGGCGCTGCTTTCGTACTGCTCGGAAGGGCTCAGCCACTTACAGTCACGATATATCCTAGCTTGGATGTACCTAATCGGCTGGGCGGTCAAGCAGAACATCCCCAAGGCGGTCCAGTATCTGAAGCGGCTGATTCAGAGGGCTCAGCAAGTCTCGTCGCATGAATTGACCCCCCCGTCGGCCTTTCTCATCGGCTTCCTTTACTTCAATGGCGTCGGTGTCGAAAAGGATAGCGATCAAGCGTCCTACTACTACCGCCAGTCGCTTTGCTCGAACTTCAAGCTTGCTGAAGAGCTGTTTGCATACAGTTCTGAAGGAGATGATCCCAGAAAATTCAGCTGCGACTCTGAGATGGCCAAGGAGTTCCTTCAGTGGTGCAAACGCGGCGCCCTGCTGGACCGAGCTTTTGCCATCCATCTTCTGGGTGATTGCTCTTACTTTGGGCACGGCACCGCTTTCAACTACCGCCAAGCTGCCAAGTACTACACCGAGGCCGTCCACTCGCACTCCTTTGCGCCATCGCAGTTCTGTCTGGGCATGTGCTACGAAGAAGGTCAAGGCGTCGAGCAAGACTTTGGCTACGCCTGGAACCTCTACCATGCAAGCGCCTTCCAGGGCGACGCCCTTGCAGAGTTCCATCTGGGGATGTATTACTACAATGGCGATGAAGCCAACGGCTGCGACACTCGTGTCGACTACACATATGTCGACGGCAGAAAAAAGAAAGCCAGTCTGGTGCTGAGGACCAAGGATATTGACAAGGCATTGGTCTGGCTCAAGCAAAGCGCCAAGCAAGGTTTCTGGAAGGCTCAAGCGCAGCTGGCCGATATCTATTTCTTCGGTGAGCCCGGCGTCACGGCCATCGTCACGCAGGCGGCTCAGTGGTATCTTCGTGCCGCCAACCATGGCTACGCACAAGCGCAGAAGGACATTGCCGAATGCTACTCCGCGGGCACGGGCGTCCGGAAGAACCACAGCGAGGCCTTCCGATGGAATTTGATTGCTGCCTGCGAGGGCCATCCCGTTGCCCAAAACAACCTTGGCGTTAGCTACAGCGATGGAGTTGGAGTCATCCAAGATTACCAAAAGGCCAAGGAATGGTTCGAAAAGAGCGCGGCGCAAGGAAACGAGATGGCCAAGCGAAACTTGACCATTTATCGACAGGACATCGAAGACGATGCCTTTTTCCAGCACCACTTGAAGCTTGCCGAGCGCGGGGATACCCGAAGCATGTATGAAGTGGGCGAATGCTACTTCAGCGGCCTTCACCAAGTCAAGGAAGACCACAGTGTGGCCCTCCACTACTTCAGAAGGTGCATCGAGGCGGACGATCCGGATCCCCGTGTCTACAACGCCCTCGGAAAATGCTATCTTGATGGCAGGGGCGTAGATGTCGACAAGGATCGAGCCGTTCAGCTCTTTCAACAAGGCCAGGCCCTCAACGACCCAGACGCCACCGTCCATCTTGGGATCTGCTACCGGGACGGGATCGTGGTTCCCAAAAACGAGGTGATCGCCGTGAAACTCTTTGAACGTGCCACCGAACTGAACAGTGCCGAGGCATGGGAGTGTCTTGGCAAGCTCTTGCAGACCTCGTCCGATGAGAAGGAGGCGTCCAGAGCCCGGTCCTACTTGAAAATGGCCAAGAGCATGAATCCAGAAAAGTACAAGAGGATGAACACCTCGGCCCCGAGGAAGGCAAGGGTCGGTGTCACCTCGACCAGGGCGAGGGGCAAAGCCGCGGTGGGCTCCCGCAAGAAGAAATGAAGGTCTCCCAATGAAGCCGGGCTTTCTTGGCCGAGCGACGACGGTATCGTTGTTGCCCACCCAGACCGTGAATGCGGCCGAAAGGATACCCCACTCAAGCCACCACTCCAGTGTCCTTCACTCTCGTGGCTGTCCATGGTGGCCCAAACCCCACCCTTGCTTCACCATCTTTATCATCGCATGAAGTATCACTCGCCGTTGTCTGTGAACTGGAGCCGCCGACCATGCCATGCTCGATCTTGCTTTGTGCAGCACCAAAGCTCGGCGGCCCAATGTCAAATCTGTGCACGTTGCTCTGTTTTTCTTTTCCTCCCTTATTTAGTCATTTACTCATTCATCGGCCACTGCACCCCCCTCGTGATTTCGCGCCGAGAAGACAGCAATGGTGGTAGCAGAAGCGCGGCTGTGACAAAAGCGTTCTCTGAGGCCGAACAAAAACAAGCAGTGATATTTACAATTTGATGTTTGCCAAGGGCCGGAAGGTGGTCCCGTTCGCTGATACTGAGAAGCGCGTGACGTTTGGAAACTTGAGCAAGAGATGGAAGAAGGCGCTGCTGAATCGGAGATCCTGCACGCATCATCCCGTCGACAACATCAAAAAGAGGGTGCCTTACCATCAGAAAGCTGCTCCGTGCAGGCGCGAGAACAAAACCTATATACTCCTCCTCCTTCCCCACGCTTTGACGAACCTCGTCCGGAGATATCTTGATGTGGCACACTGGACAGCGCCGCTCGTCTTCATCATTGGCCGAGACCAGGAACGACTGATTGCTCGTCGCAACGTCGGAGCAGAAAGGAGCCGTCGCCGGTCGGTAGCCGAGTGGGTGCATACGAGAGAGGCGGTAGGGGCGGTGTAAGCACAGGTACTGTCCAGAGCCAGCAAGTCCACCAGACCGCAAGACCAACAGCTGACGCCATGGTATTGCGCCGTTGTAGATCCATACCGCCAGATCAAAGCACTGGAAGTGCCGACAGTTCATTCCGCTGACAGGGTAGAGCACACGGGTGGCGCCGATTGGGCACACCAGCGAGACGATTTCATCTTCCAGCTCGGCCTGAGGAGCCTCTGTGGGTCTGGGTGGCGATGTGGCTATAGGAGACTGAGATTGATCGAGCGATGCTTCCGCTGGAGCCGCCGTTGCCGTTGCCGTTGCCGTTGCCGCTGCCGTTGCCGTTGCCGTTGCCGTTGCTGCTGTTGCTGTTGCTGTCCCTGTTACTGTTACCGCTGCGGTGGCCGGTGTTGCCGTTGCCGTGTACTCTCCGTCCGATACATCCATGGGAACGCTACTCTCTCGGTCGTCGGCTGCAGCCTGTTCTTCTGGTTCGCTGTGCCCAAACAGCACACTCTTGGACTCTTGGGCAGTCTCCGAAACCAGTACGGGTTGCTCTGCTGGAGGCTGTGCCTGTGCCGGTGCCTGTGGTTCAGCGGCGCCGATCACTTTGGAGCTTGTTGCGCCTTCGCTCAGCAACAGCATATACTTGTCTTCGTCATAGGCAACCGAGAGCACCACCATCTTGGGCGTGTTTGGAACCCGGATCGGGCTGTTTGGAGATATCACCGAGAACAAAACCAGATCTCGTTTGTGGTGCAAGGCCTCTTCGAGTGCCTGGCCAAGATGCTGGCTCAGGTTGAAGGCCGACAAGCAGCTTCCAACGAGGATTTTTTGCGACAGTCCTTTGGCGGGCTTGGTGCAGCACAATTGTTCGAAGGTTCAAGTTGGTCGTTCGGCGGTATAGATCGTTGATTGAGAATGTGATTTCAACGTCCAGTCGTCCAGTCGACAGTTGGATCGTCGTTCAAGATAGAGCGTGCGTCAGCGCTGCATCAAAGGCAAGGCAACTCTGATTCCCAACTCCCCTGACCAGAATCGATCAAGTTAAGTTGGTCGAGCCCACTTCAAGTTCTTCAAAATGGACACAAGCTGCTCACCAACTTGGTATCGTCGATATGAATCTCGTACAGACTGCTCCATTTGTTTCTCCGGAGGAAGGGCATTGGGTCGTTCACGCCAACGTCCCGGGCGAGATAGACCTCGATGTTGCCGTTGTACTTGCGCGCAAACCGCTGTGCGGCGATGATGTCCGATGTTCGCAGTGGGAAGACCACTCGATGGAGACCCGATACCTTTGGCTCAGCAAGCGTTGCAGCAATCTGCATTGCGCACGATGGGGCCGAGCCACAGCATGAGTTGGTCGGTGGTGTAGACATGAGCCACCAGTGAGCACGGTGGATCGATCGATCATCAGGCGGGAGTCGCCGGACATGCGAGTTCCACACCTGATCAGGTCCGCAAGCACCAGCACACCAGACGATGGCCAGAGTCCTTACATCGATATACCGGTAAGGTGTTTTCTGATCCTGGATTCTCTCGTTGGTTCGCTCGAGTCGCAGAGCCTCCAAGAGACGAGCCAGCTCTCTTGCGTTCGCCGTGCCCGATCGCCGTTGCACCCGGACAGAGCAATCCTGGATGATGTCGGCAAGGGTCAGGTCGTCGAGGCTGCTTGGGATTTTGTTTTTGGAGCGACCCTGTTTTGCGACCCCCTTCTTGCGCTTTCCAAGCTTGAAGCCGCCTTCGTCTCGGCTGGGCGGCTCGGAGGAGCTGGAGACTCGATCCTCAGGGTTGGATGGTATCGACGAGCGAGAGCCTGCCCGTGGACGAAGCCTCGGTGTGGTGGGATGATTTGGCATGCTGTTGGGAAGGTTGAGTGGAGCTGCGGCTGTGGCTGTGGTTATCGAAGGGTCCGCTGCTGGTCCAGTCGATCCAAAGGTCTCGTAGGCAACGGCGAGCTGGAGGGGTTGGGCCGATACAGACCCGAGTGAGATAGATTGGACGAGCGAGCCGGGTGAAGCAGGTCAGAATAAGCGGGGTGCGGAGAGATGCAGCACGGCAGAGCAAATGGGATCCTTGACGAAGGTCAACCGTGCGGGGAGCCAAGCGGCAGATTCGGCGACGGGAATGACGGCGCCGAGAGAGCAGACATTACCACTCCCTCGCCGACCCAGGCCAGGCCATCCGATCTGTCCATCGCTGCAGCATGAGCAGTGCCATACGCACCGACACACCCATGCCGGAGGAATACTCGTGCATCAATGCGCCCCACACCTCCCCGGGACCAAGCGGATGGAGCGATGTCGGCTGGCTCAGATGGGCAGCCCACGATCCGCTGATGTGCTCGCTCCACTGCCGATGCAGTTCCTCCCACGAGGCCATCGCGGGTGTTCGTGAACTGCTGTGGGCCAGATCGAACGGATCCAGGGGGCGTGGGTTTGGATGCTGGGTCTGGATCTGGATCTGGCTTGCTGATTGTCCATGCTCATCGAGGCGCTGTCGGACACCGTGATGCTGGTGGTGGTGGTCCAGAATGGTCTGGAAGATGTCGACCATGTCCAGTCCCGGCGTTGGTTGGTCGGGATGCGATGCAGATCCAGGCTGGGCGATCAGAGGGAGATCTGGAGCAGGTTCAGCAGCAGCGAATGTGAAGCCAGCGCGCCCTCGAAAGCGGATTCCAGACACAAACTTGCTCCCGATCTCGACATGGAGAGTGTGGACTTTACACTGTATTCAGGGGGAAATGGGACACTTGCCCACAACCCATTTGTCAGCGTAGTATGCGACGGCAGGCGTCTAACTATGCCATAATAGAACAGATCACTTTGGCAGCCTCCGAGTGAAGACCACCGGTCACAGTGCAGCGATGCGGAAATCGAGGGTGCTGTGTTTGGCCATGATTGCGATGAGTGGGTGGGTGTATTCAGGTTCCAGAAGAAAACCCTGTCATGGCTCAAAACGGGGTGTCCCATTTCCCTCTGAATACAGTGTATCCAAGGCCGCTGCTACTCTTCAAGGACACTCACAGCCATTGTTGAACTCACACACTGTGGAATGCCAGATGCGCGGGATGAAAGGGAAGTTGGCGAGTGTACGAAACCAACTCGCAAATGAACAGCCATTCGATCAGACAGAGTTCACATCGCCGGTGTGCCCTTCAAGGCTACGACTGACTTGACCCGTGGTAACACTACGCACCTTGACAGTTTCATCGTCTGAGGCAGAGGCAATCCACTTGCCATCGGGCGAGATTGCCACAGAATTCACTTGGCTCGAGTGACCAGTCAATGTCATCTCACACGGATCCCAGGTGGGTGCTGGACCAGCCGTGACCAGGAACGAGATCTTGTCCTCGAGCTGGGTGGCATATGTCTTGTAGATCGCCGTCTCCTTCGGTGTGAATGCAAACCCCGAATTGTACACCTGTGGTGCACTCTTGATGATCGGATCGGCAAACTCGCGGATGAATCGATACGTGTCCTTGACCAGTTCCTTCGTGGTGTCGTCGACGATGGTGCTGGGTGCCTTTGTGATCACTCCTCGGAGCACAGCCAGTTGCTCGATGATCGGCTTGACCACATGTGTGAGCGACCCACACTCGAGCCAGAAGAACACATGTGTCTTGACGAACCGAGTGAGCACCGCTGCCACATCAACCATCTCGGCCGACTGCCACACCGGACTCGACTCGGCCACTCCTTCCACACACCACACAAAGTGTGTGATCCAGTGGGCGACGCTGTATCGCAGCGACGGTGTGATCTTGGCTGCGACCCTGTCCTCGAGGTCTGGGATCTTGTCGTGAAAGTCGTAGATATCGCAGATGTTGATCACTGGATCGTGCGAGAGGATCACACCGAGACATCCCTTAGCAAACACCGTGTGGAACGAGTCCGACACATGCCACGGATGGCCAGTCGATGTATCGCCGAGGAGATAGTCCGCCACCGACTTGTGGTTGAACTTGACCTCGGTGTTGGTGGACTGGCTGTCTCGGGGACCCAGTCCATTGGCGCCAGGATCGAGGACCAGAGTGAGGCTCGTGAGACACTCGCGAACGACGCCGATCTCGAGTCCAAACACATCGGCGATGATCTGCGGGGTCAGGATCGACTGGGCCGTGGCGATCGCCGACGCCACCGTGACCGACTCGGCCGGGTGGCTCGACTGCGAATGGATCTTGGCGAATGTCTTGTGGTACAGCTGGCCGACATCTGCGGCGCTGTCGTTGATGTCCTTGATCGTGGCGAGTGTCACTGGGCCGTCCGTGGATGCTGCATCGACGGTGTTGAGGATCAGGTTGATCCACACGAATGTCTTGGACTGGTCCAGCAGGATGGCGACTGCCTCGGTGCGGTCCGAGTCAATGAGAGTGCCGTGCACTAGCAGTCGGTGATGGATGTACACCTCGAGATCACGGATGTTCTCCTCGCTCGAGGGCTCGATCGTCTTGGTCGGGACTCCATCGAATGCTGCCTTGATGTCGTCCTCGGGACGGGATGTCAGCAGCTTGAGCCACGGATGCTTTGTGTGCAGTCGCTGTAGTCCACTGGCCAGGAACCCGAGGATCTCGTCGCGGGGATGACACTCGTCCAGTCCATCCACCATGATCACGATCGCTTCCTGTGGTTTGTAGCCACCGACAGCCGCGAGTGGATCCTCAATCAAGGCCTTGAACAGCTCGGAGATGCTCATCTTGTCGAGGTCGTCTTTCTTGTGACCGGCGTCGAGGAGCTTGCGGCCGATCGGCGAGTACCACTTGCACAGACCGTATGCGATGGTGTTTAACACCACTCGTGGATCGCTCTTGCGGATGTCGTTGTACTTGATGAACAGGGCCGACACCAGCTGTGCGTTTGCCTGGAGGATGTTGGCGATCTGGGCGGCAGCAACAGACTTGCCCACTCCAGCAACAGCCGTGATCCACAGGACAGTGTCGGTGGTGTCCTGGTTGACCCAGTCGGTGGTTTGGTCGAACAGCCATTGGCGGGTGCCCTCGACAAACAGCTTCTCGAGTGCTCGTCTGTCCAGGGCCGAGTCGATGGGACTGAGGAGGAGTCGCAGGGCGTGGTTCTCGTTGGCAGTGAGGACAGTCGATCCAGTCGGGAGATAAGTTGGCACGGTGGCAACGAGGTTGGTTTTCTTCCAAGTCTCGCGGATCTCGGGGACGAGTCTGTGGATGTGTGAGTCAGCATCTGGATGGTCTGCATCAACTGACTGATTGATGAGACGGATGCCATCAGTAAGTCGGACACAGACACACTCACTTGGTGACGGCATAGTCGTCGGCGGCAATCAGCGCCTGCAACTTGAGCAACTCCTCGAGAGTCTGGCGCACGGTGAGGGGAGGGCTGATCTGGCCGAGTTTGGAGGGACTGGCTCTGTGGCAGTGGATGGCATTGGGAAAGTCGATTGTGTTGGGGAACCAGTCCCTGGTGTACTTGGTGCCGTCGATCATCGCACTGGACTTGATGAGGATCGGCAGGATCTGGACGGGAGAGCGGGTGTTCTGGGTCTCCTTCATCTGCTTCAGAGCCAGCTCGATCTGGGATAGGATCGTCAGTGAGTGGATGGCGAGTGGATGGTGATGATGGTGCTGGACTGGATCGACGACACTCACCTCGAGGAACTGGTTGTCTGGGCAAGTGTCGGCAGTCTTGGTTCTCTCGAGTCCAGCCTCGGAGAGGAGGAGCACAAAGACCTTGGAGTTGGCCAGGCCGTTCATGAAACCATCCTCCCAGTCCAGTCCGTTCTCGAGGCATCGGACATCCAGGTAGACATGGGAGGGATGCTGCTCACCAACACGGCCAGCACTGAGGGCCGAGTGGAATTTGACAGCAGTCACCTCCTGACTGGCCACGCGATAGCTGGATGGATGCAATATCGATGAGATGGATGCGAGATGAATGTGAATGGATCATCGGCAACAACAAGCGCCACCGACAAACCTGATGAAAATGTCGTGGATATGGAAGCCGTTGGCACAAGTCCATTCAGGGTTGAGGACAGGCGGGTTGTATTCTCGCTCGGTGGCAGGGGCGCTAACTGGAGCAGGGGCGGTGATGGATTGCTGTTGATGGCCTTGCTTGGCTCGTTTGATCTTGGTGACGGCCCCAGGTGTGGGGCCAATTGCTTTCATTTCATCATCTGGCAAACGAAGGATCTTCGAATTGATAGAATCAGCCACTGGACAGCGACCACACTCGACCACTTCAGCAGCACATACCGAGTCGATGGTGTCGCATTCGTTCTCCAGAAGTCGCTTCCTGTTCCTCCCGAGCCCATGCCGCTTGAGGAAAGCGTCAAAGTCGTCTGGTCCCGGCAACCACGAGTCAGTCGTCTATTACATATCATTTCAGTCGGCAACGCTTTCATTCACCATCAGCCATCTTGAGCGTCGTTGTTGCTGTTGTCAAGTTCGAGTGCAGGAAGCGAACGAGGGAGGCAAAAGACGACGGACATGTTGCATTTGGCTGTGGCTTGCTCAAACAATCATTCTCGCCCCTGTCTCGGTCCGGTCCAACATGGGCAATCTAGTTGGCCATCTGGTGGATATTCTTTGCCAGCCAGGGTGATGTAAGTCAATGTTTGTGTTATTGGCTTCAAGTAGGAGATGCCTCGTTTCTTTTTTTTTTTTGCCAAACAAAAAGCTACAACATTGGGAAGGTGAAAGGGGCGACGCAAATGGAAAGAAACCAGAATGAAGCGGAATCGAAACGACAGCGCAACGAAGGCCATTCTTGTGGCTTAGTGACGGCCAGTTCGGCCAAACGGCTTCAAAGCGTCAGTCGGGGCATCGTCGCCGATAAGACACACATCGCCCGGCTTGGGCAAATAGCCAATCTTGATGAGATATCGGAGACACTTGGACACGGTTTCAGCAGCAGCCGGGCTGGGATGGGGATAGACCGAGCGGGTGTTGCTGTTGTCGACATCGAAGGACATGTTCAGCATGACATGCATCAGCGGGAACAAGGCGTTTGCTTCGGCATCGCTGGCCCACGAGAGCTGCTTCTTGAACTTCTCACGGCTTTCGGTAATCAGTGTCCAGCCGTAGCTCGCGACGACGCGGAAGAGCTCTTGTTCGCTGAAACTGGAGGAAACGGCGGCGGGTGGCGTGAGCATGTTCGCACGAAAACGAGACCGTAGCCAGCTACCAGATGCGAGCCGCTGGCTGCGTGCACCACGATATGTACCTGAATGCAGAGTCGTTGATGTGGAACACAAACTTGGACAGAGCGATCTCCGACGAGACGATTTCAGCCACGATGCGGGCGACATGGTCGACGGGACTCAGGCTGAGCTTGACGACATTTGCATGGGCCGGGGCAGTGCCAAGTTGGATGCATCCCTTGACATAGCGCCAGATGTAGTCGTCAACGTTGGACACTGAGCAAGCGCGAGATCAGTCCGGGGGGTTGGAGGGAACCACGAGTGCATGTGATAGGATCGGTGGTGCATGTCATTGTGGACACGTACAAAGGCAAAAGAGGCGCGATGAGTTAGCAGTCTAGTGCTGTTCATGTCCGTGTGCTCGACCGGCCGAGTCTGACTCACCTCCGTGCACGCTATCGCCAGCAATGATACTAGGCCGGATGATCGTTGCAGGCACACCGCGCGAGCGAGCCTTCTCGATGAGCTGCTCAGAGACCCATTTGGTCTGCGCGTAACCGCCGGAGACGTTCCAGTCTGGATAAACCTTCTCGAGGACAAAATTGTCCGCAGGCTTGGTTTTCGGAATGGCCCCGATGGTCGAGATGTAGTGCAGCGGCTTGAGGTGGTGAGTGGTGGCAAGTCGCAGAGCCGCCTGTGTTCCTCCGACATTGACGTCCATCAGCCGCTCGTAGTTGTAGAGCCAGTGCACTTCAGCGCCGTTGTGGACGATGGCATCGACGCGCTCTGCCAATTCCGCCCATTTCTCGTCCGAGAGCCCCCACTGAGGCTTGGACAAATCGCCGCAAATGACCTCGGACTGGTCCACGAGCTGGGTTTCCAGCAGGAGGATCTCGGCGGTTTCGCGCAAACGGGCGGTCGCGTGCGCAATGTCGGTACCGCGAATCAGACAGATGATCTTGGATGAAGGGAACTTGCGCGAGAGCTCTGCAAGTAAAAACGCTCCAAGGAACCCAGTGGCGCCGGTCAGCAGGATGGTTCGGGGAGCAGCCTGGAACTCAAACGGAGGGAGGTGCGCCGAGGTCACGGTCGAGTCGTCGAGCTTGGCGGCTTCGGCAGCCAGATCGAGCGTGGGTGGGCTGAAGGGACGGTCATCCAGCATGTCGATGATGATGTGGGCCACATTCTTGGGCGTCATGCCGTGTGAGAGCAGAACAACGGGGGAGATGTCGACATCGAACTCTCGGTGCAGAACCAGGGCCAGGCGACCGACGGTGAGAGAGTCAAAGCCGACGCCGGCAATGTAGTAGTCGCGGCCATCAAGGGCCTCGGCCTCGAGGATCTCGCTGCCGAGCCGCGAGACCTTGGCGGCGATCCGGGACTCTTTCGAGTCCTCCACAAGCAGAGGCGGGTAGTTGACGGCGAGCCCGTAGGTGTCGGTGCGCTCGGCAATCCGCTTGAGCTTCTTGAGGTCGCGCTTGCCGGACTCGTTGAAGGGCATCTCGTGCAACTCCATACAGTTGTTGATGGGCACCTTGGAGATGTTTTCGAATTTGAAGATGGTCTCGGCCATGTCGAGGATCTGGCGCGGAAGCAGGCGAGGGCCGTTGCCTTCCTTGGGGACATAGAGCATAACAATCTTGAGCTCCAGGGTCTGCATGATGGCACAGTCCGAGATTAAGCCCGACATCTTGGACACGAGGAGGTCCTCGAGCACCTGGAGATCGACATAGACGCCGTTGACCTTGACTTTTCTTCCAACTCTGGAGATTGTTGGGCAGCACGTGCATAAGCAACAGAATCGTCGAGTCAGCGCCTCCGTGCGTACGGTGCCATGTGCACGACCAATACGACTTACCTTCCGATCACCGAGAATGACTTTTCGCCCACCATCTCGACCCAGTCCATAGTGCAAACGCGAGGAGATCCGTCCTCCAGGAAGCCAAAGGATGCCAGCTTGTCGTTGGGGTTGGAGTGGACAAAGTTGGGGTGGTCGCGGACGGGATCCTCCTTGGGCACGGCTAGACAGAGAATGCCGGTGCTGCCGGGTTCAGGGGCTACTGGGTCGCCCTGGTCATCTACAAGAAGACAGCGCACATTTGGCTTGCGCAAGACGTACACCAGTTTGGTGGGGACCGGATCCGTTGGATGCAAAGTGCACATGGAGAACGCCTGGATAATGCCAGCCTGATGGCAGTAGCAACAGAAGGTAGAGAGATGCAAGTGCAGGATCAGAACGGCGCGTTCCGACCAAAGTCGATGCGGACTCTCGGCACAATTAATCAGCGTCGCTACCACGAAAGCCATCCTATTTTCCCAACAACTTACCTCGCTCGAGCCGTATCCGCAGTGGATGATGCTATTGGGGCACAGGTCGCGAGCTAGCTGGACCAGAGGTACTGGAATCATCTCGGCCATGAGGACGACGTACTTGACCTCGGGCCACTGGACGTGCTCCCGCATCGACTGGGCAGTCTTGAACACGATCCTCATAAAGGAGGGAGTCTGCATGGCGTGTGCATCAGCCGAGTCAGCTTTCGCTTGCCGCTGGTGGTCGAGCGGGCCATATCGCCCACATGGACCGTCTCTTCCCAGACATGTCGGATGATACAGCAGCTGTTGGATTCTTACCGCCTTGACAAAGTCCATGCCGTCGTCCAGCAGGGCAACGACGCCCTTTGCCTTCTCGACAATATTTGGCGACGGCTTTGGGAACCACATGGAGCTCTTCATGTTGGGCGTCAGCAGCATTGTCATCATGGCTGCGGTGAACGAGGGTGCCTGGAGGCAGTGCGGCGACAGAGGGACAGCACAGAATCGCAAGGTGATGAGAAGGGCAGTAATAGTAATGGAACGGCTGTCAGCGCTCGGAGGTGGCGCTTGGCCCGATGCCTCGACTGAATGCCCTGGGGGATCCAGGGCTGAGACCATGCATACCTGGAATACACCTTGGCGGATGTACGGAAGATCCATCGCCGAACGGACAGACAATCCAAGCTTGTGCGCGACCGGGTATCTACAGGGGCGGGCGGGTGTGTTGGAGCATGCTGATATCGACGAAGGGAGGGCAACAGCAGTGACATGGCTGGCCATCATAGGCTACTTACGTCTTGGGAATACCTGGAAGAGAAATCCAGGACGCTGATCGTTAGCACAAGCTTGATAAATATCAATGGTTGATTGCACCGAGGCAGCGCAGGACTCACCTGTGGTGCCGGAAGTGCTCAAGAAGCCAATAAAGTCGTTCAGGGGCGCACACACGGCGAGCGAGGGCTCGGGAATGGTCTCGAGCAAGGGGAAGGTGCGGGCGTCGATGAGCTCGGAGCCGTGGACACGGCCGGGCTTGGATAGGCCATAGAGCACGTATTTGATGTTCAATCTGGAACGGGTGCGGTAGCCCATGTGAGTGGCTGAGTTTGGAGGTCAAGGACGAGTCGTGGGGGGGGGCAGGGAGCGACGAGCTGGAGGGGTCCAGACACTTGCCTCTGGGCGAGATGGTTGCGGACGGTGGCTGGCCAGTTGAGAGCAAAGTAGATGACCTGCCTACGAGAATGAGGAGCGAGGGTATGAGCAGAGCGGAGGGCAGAGCGGAGGGCAGAGCGGAGGGCAGACAACCAGCAGCAGCATGGCCGTGGGGAAGGGGTGGAAAGAGCCAGCGTTTCGACCAGATGGCAGGCACGGCGCAAGGAGCAAGACCCGTCGTGGGGGACAACATTGCCGTTTCTGCTGCCTGGATCATGGAGCGTTGGGCGTTGCCCCGACCATGGTTCCGGGATATGCAGCTCTGAGCCGGGCGGCTCGGGAGACGCTTACTTTCCAAGAATCCAGAGAGCGTAGGTGTAAAAGACCCAGTGGGTCTCGGGCTCACAGTAGAGCGCAACGACCTTGTCGTCCTCGGACCAGTTGGGCAGGGTCCTGAGCCCCTGTGCAATCGAGTACGCTCGATCCCAGGTCTGGCGGTAGCTGAAGGTCTCGGTGCAGGAGTTCTCGTGGGTGTAGATTGCCAGGCAGTCGGGCTCGTCGCGGGCGAGGTTGATGAGGGCCTCGAGCGGGTGTCGCCAAGAGGCAGCGACAGCCTCGGCAGGGCTGGCGTGCTGTTGGGCCGAGGAGGAATCGGCGGTCGTCATGGTCGGTGGCGAATACGGAGGGTTGCTGGCCGGCGATGGACCGGGCTCGTCGTCAGAGTCGAGCAGACAGCGCAGGCAGAGGAGCATTGGGCTGGCGAGGGAGAGAAAAGAGCAGCCAGGCGGGCGAGGCGGGCTGTCGGTGGACTTGCAACCCAGCGAGGGGCTTGGTGGCGCCGATGATCGTTTCGGGAGGCCAGGGGATCGAGCAAGGGACCGGGCAGCAGCCGGAAACAAAAACCGCGGCGGGCTGCGCGGGTGGACTGAACAGAGACGGACAGACCATGGGTGTCAGCCGATCGTGCGAGGGGGAGCACAAGGGCTGTCAGTCGATATCGATGCGTCGCTGGTGGACAGCAGTCGATGGATCCAACGAATCGAGGCGGGCATGGTAGTTTCCCGGACATGTGTATTCATCCAAAGCAAGATCCGGTCCATTTTGCGGCCGCCGAAAAGCCTGCCGGTCGCCCCAACGCAGCGGACCAGTTCCGAGTTCTAGGGCATGCCGAGCTTGTCGATGACCTTTTGGGCGATGGACCGGTACACCTTGGCGTGCTCGCTGTCGGGGCGGGCAATCACGATCGGCTGTCCTGCATCCGAGGTCTCGCAGACCGAGGCATCGAGCGGCACATCGCCCAGCATGGCGATGTTGAGGTCCTTGGAGGTCTGGGCGACGCCGTCCTTGCCAAAGATGTGTGACGGGTGCGAGCAGTTTGGACAGATAAAGTAGCTCATGTTCTGGATAAGACCCAGGATCTGCGCCGCACAAGAAGCCAGGCCATATCGATTAGCACGGCGATTGCCTGGCACGAATGCGGATGATATAGCGAGGCCAGGTGGCAGATTGGTTGCTTCCGACCGACTCACCGGCACGTCCACCTTCTTGAACATGTTGATGCCCTTCTTGACATCCAGCAGAGCAACATCCTGCGGGGTTGACACAATGATGGCGCCCGAGAGAGGCACCAGCTGTGTGATCGAGAGCTGGGTGTCGCCCGTGCCCGGCGGCATGTCGACGACAAGGATATCGGTGTCGGACCAGTCCACCTGCCGCACGAGCTGCTCGATCGCCTTCATAACCTGGCACGTCGGCAGCAGCGGCGACCTGGTGAGTGGATTATCTTGTCCAACGAAGCCTCTGGTTGGCATCTCCCATCGGTCCTGGTGTAAAGGCAGGCATCACCGGGCCAAGGCGCAACGCACACCAAACTAACCATCAAACCTCGCCAGACGATCGGGGCATCAGCGCCGACTAGGAACCCCATCGACATGCACTTGACGCCATAGTTGGTGAGCGGGCGAAGAAGCGATACTGGATACGGCACGGACGACGGGATTCGCATGTGAGCCGCATCGCATCGAGTGAGATCCGCAGCGGAAGATGCAACGGCCGTGGTCGACATTCCACATTCGCCCAGCAGCACGCGAGCCCTGCGACCGGCCATGCTTTGCATCTGCAGATCAAACTCGACGTACTTGGCACGCCCGGTCGTTGGACAATCTCTGGCTCGCCCTGCAGGTTCATCATCTTGGGAATCGACGGCCCAAACAGATCCGCATCGAGTAGGCCGACGCTCTTGCCCAGAGTCGACAGAGCCACGGCGAGATTAACTGCATGGCATCGAGATGCACGAGTGAGAAGTCTGACTGCTGGGCGGTGGCGATGGTACGGCAGAGTGCACCGGCTGTAGCTGACCCACTGCAATCCTTACCGGCTGTCGTCGATTTACCAACGCCGCCCTTGCCGGATGCAACGGCAACAATGTGGCCGACGCCGTGGATCTTTGTCCGAGCCGGTAGCCCCTTGTGAGCCCGAGGCAGCGACGGTGGTGCTGATTTTGCAGCGGGGATGCCCTGGATCATGGAGCATGCAGCATGTTGGAGACTGTGAGGATGGTGACGCTGGCGGCCAGGCCGCCGATCGCACGGAGACAGCAGCACCATACCAGCGGGTTGTTGTGCCAATGCGCAGGCGTTGAGGAAAGCAGCCGCCGATGGACCGGGGATATCATGGGGGATATCATGGGGGATATCATGGGGGATATCATGGGGGATATCATGGAGACAGCCTCGATGGAAGTCTTGGTGGAGATCTCGGTAACAGCCTGGACGGCAACCTGGATGGCAGCTTCGGTGACGGCCTCGGTGACGGCATGGCGATCGTCCGCGGATCGATATCGATCGCGAGCGACATGGATCTCGCCGCGCTCTCGCTCCGGCCTCGCTGCCGTCTCGCTGCCTCTCGCTGCTCGTGGGCCATCCATTGCTCTCTCTCGCTCCTCGCCCGCCGTCTCGCCCGCCGTCTCGCCGCCTCCCTGCTCTCGTGTTCGTCGTCGCCAGTCCTTTGGATGGCAAAAATTTTCTTCGTCTCCGATCGCATTTGTCGTCCATCGCCCCCCCCCACTCACCCTCCTCCTCCCCGGCCCTGGTGTCTGTCGCCCAGAGCCCTGCTGCATCCTGCCCACCCATATCCGTCGCCCGCAAGCCCCGCACAAGCCTGCCCGATCTCGCCTGTGGCCTCTCTCCCGTTTGCCCGCCCGATCTGCCCGACCAACCACCCGACCGACTCGCCCACTCAAGCCATGCACTCGTCCCACAATCCGACATCGCTGTCCAACGGCTCTGCTGAAACCACCATCGCAGACTCCACCCAGCCGTCTCCAGAGCTGATAGTTCCCTTTCCATCCAAGGGCCACCTCCTGAAGTCTGGATGGGCGTTTTGGTGCGTTTCTGTCACTGCAGCCGCTGGCTTCCCCACACTGTCCCACACCAGGATTCGAGGTGCATGCTCCGGTCAATTGGCTGTACGCAATCGAAGCGCTGCCGTGTACACACCCTCTACTTCAAGGCGCTTTGGCCCAGTCCAGCCGAGTCGCCGGCGTGGCTTACTCGATGTGGCAGGATGTGATCCCCCCGACGAAAGGATACAACAGGATGTGCTGTGATCCGATGAGATTGGATCGGTCGGATCCACTTCCTTCATGACTCCAGGACTGCAGGACTTGTCGACGGTAGATGCTGACCGTGTGTTTGTGGCCGCTTTCGCATCCAGGTTCATGCACCGAGAACCAGGCTCCAAGCTGCAGGACTACAACTCGGCCATCAAGCGCATTGCCGGATTTGCATCGGTGCGGAACCGTCTGTCTCGCCGCATCACCACTTCTGAGCGTCGCAGCCCTGCCGGATCGGCTGAGGGATTTTCCGGAGCATACTCTGCATCGCTGTCTACCAACACCCTTGCCGTACATTCTGTGGCGAAACCTGCGGCTGACCATGTCGTCCTGCTCCTGTCCTGCCCGTGTCCTGCCCGTGTCCTGCCAGATCGAAGAGTTTTGGGCCGTGTACAGCCATCTCAACCGCCCGCACGATTTGCCCACAATCAGCGACTATCATCTCTTCAAATCGGGCTTGCGTCCCATTTGGGAAGACAACATCAAGGGTGGAAAATGGATTGTGGGTACCAGCACGGCATTTTGAGGCAGTCTCGATAGTCAAATCAGCTCGAGTCCTCATGCGAGCGTGTGCCGATCGAGCCGACGATCACACGGATGAGGGTGCGCTTTTTGGTCATCTGCGAGACCAGTGTTCCACTAACCTGTTGTTCTGCGTGGCCTCCAGGTGCGGCTAAAAAAGGGACTTGCATCTCGTTACTGGGAAAGCTTGGTACGTTGATGTACCTGCGCGGAGCAGCGTTGGATGGGCAAGGAGAGGATAACGAGCTCGCACGCTGCAAGGTATGCGAGTGTCCTGACCAGCATACGTTCCTTGCTCTGGCCCATGTTGTGTCCATGCCCCACGCATCCCAGGTCATCTCATTAATCGGCGACCAGTTCGATGTCGGGGATGAGATTTGTGGGGCCGTTATATCGATCCGCCACTCGGAGGACATCTTGTCCCTGTGGAACAGGAATGCTGATGACAGCCGAGTCAATTTGAAAATCAGGTATGTTGCCGTGTTGCGCTTTTCGGATGACTCGTGCCTGTGCTCTCGCTGTGCTCTTGACCCGGACCTCTGGTCATGAACCGCCTCTGTGTCTCTGGAGGCATGCGACCCGGCGCACTGGCACACTGAATGGGCTGGAGATCCGGCCGACACAGTCCTGAGAGGCTGCCAGCATCTACTGGGCGAGCCGACGGCTTTGCTGACCACCGTAACTTGCTGCGACACTCGGTGCTGCCATAGGGATACACTGAAGAAGGTTCTGAATCTGCCTGCAAACTGCGTTATGGAATACAAGGCCCACAAGTCGTCCATCACGGACAATTCCAGCTTTAGAAACACAGAGATGTTCCGATAGGGGAGGTGCATGAGGTCAATACAGCCCTTCGACGAAAATACCGGGCGCCCCGACTGCCCCGGGGTTTTCAGCGAACATTGCTGTAGTCACAATCCGAAATACCACTGCAATCAAAAGCACATGATCCCATTGACGGCTGGCCACTTTGAACAAGAGGGAGAGGGGGCATGGCTCTTGGTTGAATGTGTGCCTTTGGGTACCTTGGACATCTTCGATCCGGCTGTCCCTGGAACACCCATTTCTGAGGTCCTGAATACATACAACCAGCATGTCTGCAGAAACCCAGCTTCGCCCGGGACCTTGAGCAGCCCCGCCATCGCCAATCGCACCGTTGGCCCGGGGCAGCCTGTAGACCACTCTGCTCAAGGCGGTGGTCGATGCGAGGGAACACCGCTGGGCTACCGCCATTTCGGGCACAGAACCCTCATGGCCGATCGCCCACACTTGGCCCTGATCTGTCCCGCCATCGCCGATCGCTTCAACACAACACCTGGCCTCACTCCCCCCTCCTCACGCACACACCGATTCGCATCTCTCCCTCACGGCCCCGTCGCCATGTCCATCGAGGATCTTCTGGCGTCCGCCACGCAGCCATCCCGCTCACAGCCAACCGACGAGATGGCTGATCCGTCCTTCCAGGACTTTCTCAGAACCATGTCTGAGAACCCAGAGCTCGCAGCCAAGGTCCTTTCCGGCCTTCCTGCCGACCCGCTCGCCCAGCCCGACGAGCATCCAAAAGCCTTTGAAGTTGTCCCCGAGCCCGGGTTCGTCGTCAAGACCCTCAACCAAACCGAAGTTGGCGACTGGGCTGCCGGGCTGAAGGTCAGACGCATGAAGCATGTCCATTTGGCGATGGTCCTGGGCGTTGCTCGGCCGCCGAGGCGCAGATCTCGCACAAGATGTACTCGCTCGAGAAGATAGACAGGGCTTGATAAAGAGAGACTTGGCCGACGACGGAGCTGCTGGTGTTGCCGAACGTGCTTTCGATCACTCTGGGCATGTCCTGGTGGATGCTGATGCTCGTGCTGCTGCCCTTGTAGGTATTCATCAACCTCTGCCACAGCGAGCAAATCCCTCCGCCGCCTTTGGCATCCGACGAAGAGATTCGTCGGGCGCTGAATGCCGAAGACAACACCGCCTTCCGCGTTCCACTCTCGCTCTCGGGTCCCAAGGCCGAAAAGGACAAGTGTAAGCGATCGGGCCTGAGATTCCCTCTCGAAACTGCTCTGCCGTGCTCATACTGATGCTATGGCGATCCTCCAGCCGGCAGGGCCTGCCTTGTCTTTGATGCGTGTATCAACACGCAGCCCTTCCTCAAATGCATGGCCGACGAGGACTTCAAGCTGTTCCTGGTCGAGCTGTCGATGGAGTGGGTTGAGGAGAAGCATCGTTTGGATCTCAGTCGAGGTAATCATTGTCCTCCCTGTTGTCCCAACGACACCGATCATCACCAGGCATCGTGGGGCGATTCGAAGCGTCTTGGCCCTGTCGACACCCACCATGCCCAAGCGGCGGCTGCGCTCATTCCGTATCGTTTCGCTGGCGAATGCTATCCGTTCGCCATCAACTCCTGCAGAGTTCACATTGCCAAAGCTGAAAACCAAGGGCCAGCTCTCCAAGCACATCATTCGGCGGACGCAGCGACCCCAGATTTCTGAGATCAATCCGGTGTTGACCTCGGCGACAGCTCAGAGATTGAGAGGTTCACCGGCTGCGACTGCATCCTCGTCATCACAAACGTTACGTCGCCTGAAAGAGCCCAAGCACAACCTGGTCGTCAAGGGAAGCGACGTGATTGCCACCATCGAGTTGCCTGATCTCGTAAGTAGCATCTGCGCTGGTTTGGATGCATTGTATCGAGGGATGCGTCGCCCGATCGACAAGCTCCTCATGTCTCTGTCCCAAACCTGCTCGGCATCCACGTCCAAACAGACTTCCACCCGCAGCTGCACGGTGGACATTGAGTCCGATCGACTTTTGTTCCATTCACCCGAGCGATACGATCTGGATCTGCGTCTGCCCAGGGCCATCGACACCGAGCTCGGCGAGGCAGTCTTCAACCGCGAGACCAGGGTGCTGACCATCACCATGACGTCGGTGTAGACGGCATTCCAATACACACCATGCTATCTGCACATGAGTCCTTCCTGCTCTCTTGTATCCTGGCTGTTTACCGATGGTGATGATCAGATCAAAGCGTCCCCGCACGTGAAAAGCATGGTCCAGCAGCAGGCCCCCGTTCTGCCTGTGAGTCCCCAGCAGTCGCTGGCCGGCCATATTTGCCCGCCCGATCCGAGCCGCCAGAATCACAGATCTCATTCTCTTATCATTTGCTTCTGGGGCCCTTCGTCCTGTGCTGTCCCTGCTCCGTCTTTGGCTTTGCCTCTGCAATGTCGTCGCTGCCGTCGCGTCTCTCGAGCCCAAAGCTGCCTCGTCCCATCCACATCAACACCAGCACCAGCACCGGCATCGGCGCCAGCAACCACAATCTCGGCCCAAATGCCCACAGCGATGCCGATCCAGCCCATCCTCTGCGGTCGTCGCAGTCCCCAACCGTCACTCTTGGCCCCGTTGTGAACAGTTCGGAAATATCGCCAGAGTCTCGGCTGGCGCTTCATTTCCGCAACCTGCTCTCGCTCGCGGGCATGATCGTCAGCGATGTCTCAAGCTTTTGGATGAAGGTGAGGCCGGATGACCGCCGAGCCCCCAAGACAGATGATGCGAGGGGGGTGCCATTTGTCCCCTGGATGCCGCCTCTCCGCCATTGGTGCCCTCGATGGCATCTCCCAACCCCTGAACATCAGCCCGACTGGATACTCCTGATTTATTCAACGCGGACAATGCAGTGCTGCCGTCCGGACATATTTCGGACAGGTGCCGCTGGTCACCATTTGCCTGTGGCCATCGGGTCTTGCTAACACCCCACACCTCACACGCCAGAAAATCTACCTGGCCATGCTCCACCAAAACGATACCATCGAGTATTTCAAGCGCATACGTGTAGGTTTTGTCTGGAGCTGGCTTGGTGGTTTCGGCTCATGAGTGACTCGGCTCCACTGCTGATGAACAAGTGGAGCGGCTGACGAGCTCGGATACTCTTTAGGATCGGGCTACCAACTATGAGCAATGGGCGGCTGCCTCGCTGGTCCTCGACGATCTCGAAGGTGTGTGCAGCGGCAATGGATGGATGAGACGATTGATTTCCTGCACACGCTCATCCATCTTCCGACGACGAACCAAGCCCCTCATCTCGCTTGTCCGACTGATATCCATATACATCCATCCATATATACATCCGTCAATCTGCAACTTGGACTCTGATCTCGAACAGGAAATGAAAAGTGGAAATCAGATCCTGTTTCGCCGGATTACGACTACCATCTTATTCAAGAGCGCCTTGTCTCGCTGAAGAAGGCCCGCCTCTCGGGCGACATATCATCGATGATCTTTCTCCTCCGGACGAGCCTGAACAGGGATCTTGGGAACATGGGAAACCACAAAGTGAGTGAATCTGGGCTCATGTGGGAGGACGGAGGTCTTGTCTCGGACGATCCAGCAACATCATCGGCCAGCGGACCCACTGCCATATTGCCTCAATACGGACGGGGCCATCCTGCTGTCGCACTGTCGCACTATCTGGTGAGCAAATGGGATTGCTGCCTACATTCGACTCTATCGAAAGTCTCATGTCACTGTCTGTCGCCAGCTGTACGGCCATACGCATATTGGCACCAAGCGGCTGATCGAAGACTACATCGAAGAAGTCACCAAGCAGCTCAATATCATCTGCGACACCGAGTCGGACGACCTGCCGAATGCATCCAAGCTCGATCTCTTTCTTAGCATCCAGAAGTCATATGGACGAACTGCCCTTCTACTGAGCGGAGGGGCCATCTTTGGTGAGGTCACAAATGAGCGACGACGAGAATATGATCGTGTGTGTGCTGGGTAGTTCGTCGATAGTAGTCAAGTAACGCATCGACCAAACAGTTACCAGTCGCATCGGCTTCCAAGATGCTGAACTCGGTTCACTCTCTCCCTATTGCGGCCCCCCCTCCCCTGGATCCTACGATCATTTCTATGACTGCCACAGGACTGACCCATGTCGGCGTCATCAAAACGCTTTATGAGACGAAGCTTCTCCCACGCATCATCAGCGGCTCTTCCTGCGGCGCCATCATCGCCGCTGTGCTATGCACCCGGACGGACTCTGAGGTCCCGTACATATTCGAGCCGGACACCCTCAATTTGGTGGGTGGAGGCTGGGTCGGCCAAAAGTTGATCCATTGGCCCTGGCCATCGGTCCCGGCCATCGGACACCACGATACTCTCGATACTACGATACCGAGTACTAACTGGCGCTCGTGCCGCTGTTACAGAATGTATTCGAATCGGCGGAAGATCACGGGAACATATTTAAACGACTTCTTCGGATACTGAAAGACGGTGATGGCCGATCCTGCACTTGATCATTCGCGGTGGCGGCGATGGCCGTATTCAGTTTGTTGTAAGGGGTCGGGGAGCGACTGACACTGGATGTGCCCACATCAATCCTCTCTACTTGTCTTGTTGCCTGGGGGTGTTTCTCCCTATGTTCTAGGCGTAGTATTTGACGTCCAGGTCTTTGTCCAAGCCATGCGAGACAACGTTGGCGACCTCACATTTCTGGTAACCGGCAGGAGATTTGCTGTGCCCAGCAAGCTGCTCCTTCCCACTTTGTGGTCTATATGCATGCTGATGGATCCGCCAAAATCATAGGAAGCCTTCAACAAGACCCGGAGGGTGCTGAACATTACCGTCAGCACGTCGACTGTCTTTGAAATGCCCAAGTTGCTGAATTACCTCACTGCCCCGAACGTGGTGCGTTGCCGTGGGTGTCGCATCCCGCAGAACGTACCGCGCCGGCGAGAGGCCGCCTTGTCTCGATGCCTGTACTGAGCCCAACCCATATTTGATGCGCTATTGTCGCAGATCATTTGGTCAGCTGTGTAGGTGTCTTGTCTGCTTGCGCCCAGCTCCTTGCTCCGGACTCCGTCGTTGTCTCGAGCTGACTCGTGAGTGCATTCTTCTCGGATATCAGCACGGCGTCATGTGCCATTCCATATGTGTACAAATCCGCGCCTCTGATGGCCAAGGACCGAAACGGAAAGATCATCCAGTGGAACCCGTCCGGACACAAGTGGATCGACGGGTCTGTCGAAAAGTATGTGTGGAAAGCTGCGGCTGTGATCGTGGCTTGCGGGTAGGCAGTTCGGGTTGGGCCGCCGCGACTTACGCTTTGTTACTATGTGGCCCACCCTCTGTTGCTATGCGTTTCAGCGACCTGCCGATCGCGCGTCTGTCTGAGCTTTTCAACGTCAACCACTTCATCGTTAGTCAAGGTGATGGTCGTTCTGCCGAGCTCAGGGCGAGACGTGGATGCCAAAATGGTGTGATGTAGTAGAGCGACTCTTTTGCAGCACGCACCACTCGATAAGCCTCGACTGACTCCACTGGGTGTTTCCACTGATTGCTTCCACAATCCCTTTCCATACCGTTTGCACGTGTCGCTCGACTCCATTCTGATCGCATGCGTAATGGTGGCAGTCAATCCCCATGTTGTCCCATTTATGCAGGATACCTTCAGCCCATCCACCGTGGACCAACTCACATCCAAGCTTTCGTATCTGATTCGGTCCGAGGCACATCACCGTCTATACCAGGTGCAGCACTCGCAGATTCAGTGCCCGTTTATGCGCTGTTCATGCTGGGTATTCACACGCTGCCCGCCAACGACTCTGCCTGCCATATGCAGCTCTCGGAGCTTGGGCTCGGGAACAGCCTCCTCTTCAGGGTCCAAGCGATTCTCGTGCAGCGGTACTACGGCGACATCACGATCGTTCCAGACATCTCTCCCGACGACTACACCCGGCTTGTTGGTAACCCCGACTCGGACATGCTCGTGAACTATACGATTACAGGCGAGCGAGCCACTTGGCCCAGTAAGTTTGGACAATCGGTGCTTGCCCTCAGTCACGGCAGTCCCCGTGCTCGTCGGCAGGACAAACGGCGTACTTGCCCCGGCTCGGTTGGTTGTCTGCGCTAACCGCTTTGCTTTGCCCAACTGCTTTGCCCTGACTGGCTACTCTGCAACCTGTCCTCCAGAGGTTTCGATCATGCGGAATCACTGTCTTGTGGAGCTGTGCATCGATGAAATCATTTATCGGCTGCGTATTCGCAAGTTCGAGGCCGACTCAGACATTCCCCGGAGAGCGGGCGGCAGCGAGCGCTCATCGGTCTCGCTAGTCATGCCGTCGCAGGGTTCGAGCTCGGCGGGGCCCTCGAACCGACGAGACTCGGCGCCAACGACAACATGAGCGGCTCTGCCAAGCTGCCCGGTTCCTGGAGAAAGTCACTGTCCGAGGGCGGGCAGCCCAGTTTGCATAGCCAGGAACAATGCTCGGCCCGCTGGACGCTGTGTGTTGGATGCTGGATGTACGGACATGTTGCATCTGCTGCGCTGCATTATCAACGACTATAGTGCGATTCGCCAGCGACGAATAGATGGTGGACTCGGTTTGTATTCGGATGGCAAGGCTGCTACTACTGCCTGCCATACGAGCTAAGCATCGTGAGCATCCACTGGCTCACTCGGAGCATCTTCCACGATGCCCTCAAGCCGTTGCTTCTTGTTCGGAGGGGTGCTAGCAGCCTCGTCGTCGATGGGTGCATCGACGGCCTTGGCAGCACTGTCGGCATCGCCAACATCGTCGGCAGTGCGCGACGATTCATCAACTTGATCGAGCTGAGCGGTGTCCATTGTCTCCGGCTCTGGGTCGGGAACGGAGGGTTCCTGGGCGGAGGCCGAGGCTTCGTCGCCAGGTGCGTTTGCAGATAAGTTGCTCTTGGGCGGCGGCAGCTTGAGAGGCGCACGCTTTGCGGACTCTGTCGTCGCAGCCTGGATTTTAGGCGGAGGTAGCTTGGGCGCAGTACGACCGCCAGACTCGCGATTGAAGCTGCGGATCCCATTGGGGTTGATTTGGTTGGGAATTTGAATCAAGTCACAGAGAGCTTGCGTCTGGGGGTTGCAGCAGGGTCGGACTGGGTGACAGATGGCCAATTAAAGGAGGTCGGAGGTTCAGCGTGGGTGAGAAGGACGAGCAGGATCAAGAGATCGAGATGGCGGGTGCGCAGCCGCGGAGAGGCAGTCCTCGGCGGTACACTGGTGCTGGGAGCCCATCCTGGCATGTTCCGGTCCTGGCATTTTCCCATTCACCCAAACAGCATCCTGGTGGATTTCATGTTCGCCAATCCCACCGTCACGGACATAAACACCAGAGCAGCCGCAATCGCAGCCAGCACCGCCATCGCTCTTCACCGCTTACGTGCTTCAAACTTCTCAGGCTGGCGCATTGGCTGGCTGGTGGGGTTGTGCTTGGGAGCAGTGTGCACAAAGTCAAGGGGGACCTTGAGACCGTTGGGCTTGGACGACACATTCTCTTTGATCCACTGCAGCTCTTGGTCGATTTTACTGGTTCGTTTTGGATGAAATCGAGTCAACGCGTGTCGGCGTGGGCGGGACATTGCCGATGCGTATGACTCCAGCATCAGAGTCTGCACTGCACTTGATGGAGTTTGTTTCATACTCACGCTCGAATCGTCGCATCGTCTGGGAGTGACTTTTGGTTATAGGCGAGCGACATGTACTCGTGGGTTGCTCGCATGATGGCCAGCCACTCTTCATCATAGTGCAGTTCGTAAGGGCCGCTTCCTTCGACCTCAGGGATGTCCATGACCTGAGCGGCATAGGCAGGGCGATCCTAGACTGTTAGTTTGTGGCGTCATCGCTTGATCGCAAGAGTTGCGCAGACAACCAGGCGGCGGCTTCAACCGACCTGGATGAAATCACGGCGAGGAAGGCATTTGTCCAGAGCCAAAAAGCGTGTGACTCGGCGGGAAGGCGCACTCGGCTGTGCTTGCTGCTCAGACGAAGTCGGCCTGGTGTCGAGGGTGGACTCTTGGCCCTCGCCCTTTTTGTTGCTGCTGGCACCTTCGTCGGGCGCTGTATTGTCGTCTCGATCCTCATTATCAGAAATGAGGATCTCGTCAGGGTTCTCTGGCTGGGCGCTCTCGGGACCTGGGTGCTCCGGCTCGTGCGGATAGACAGCGGCAAACTTGACGTGCAAGTGCGCCGAAAACCAGTAGGAGGGCTTGAGGCGCTTGAGCAGGAACTGGTTGGCATCGCTTCCCAGGGTGCCCGTCCGAACCTAAACAAACAGGCAACATGAGCCAGCGAGTCCAGGATATGGAAGAGAAGCCACTGCTCACTCCATGTGCCATGTTATGCTGTTAACTTGCCGCGGCATCTAATAAAATGCCTGCGGCTCTGCCGAGCTGTTGTGGAGGCACGCACCTCGTCGGCAAAATACGGCTTGAGTTTCAAGAGTCGGCGCACATTACCGTAGGCCGCGATGCCATTCGGCCAGTCGTGCGAAACAAAGCAGTGGAGAGGTTGACGGATCTGCGAACAAAAGGCGACGCGATCAACACGGGCGCATATCCTCGCCGACCTGCGGCAGCCCAGCAGCTCAAGGGTCGGATTGGGAACAGCAGCGACCCCACTGGCCAGGGATGCTTACCTGCGCCATGCGATAAACGTTGTACTTTCGCACGTGGTAGATGCTTCGACAGCTCTTGTTGCTGAAAGGTTGGGTCTCAAAGAAGCCTAGATTGCCGATTCAGATGGTAAGTTTTCTTTGGCAGTTGCGCTGCATTTGCTCGCGGATATGCTGCATCCCTGAAGTCTGCGCCGGGCTCGTTTGAGTGCCGAGGGCGCAGCCAGCTCGTGACTGCAGCCAGTAGTAATGCAGAGCCGCACCTTTGTCGTAGTGTGCTGGGTTGTAGATTCCCGTGAGACCGCCAATGCGAAGGCCACCAAAGTTGACAACGCCGCCAAAGCCCAGGAAGTAGATGTTCGGGCAGACCCAACCGCCATGATAGCTGGCAGTGCCATTCCAAGAGCAAGAGACAAGACGTGAACCGATGAGCAACCCGATATCTGGGCCCGATCGCTGAGCCCAGTCCACACAGGCGCTGTGTCGAAGCGATGCAGACGGTCGCCTCGTTCAGACGAGTGCGACGGTGGTGGGCACATACAGCTCCCACAGATAGTTGGAGGCCTCGTGGTTTCCGCCGATAAAGATGGTTGGGATAGGCGCAACCTTTTCTCCGTTGTAGTAACGGTAAAATGTGCCCATGCTTTTGTACTTATCGGGACATGCGATCACATCTAGATCGGCCAGATTCCGGATAGACTGGCGACAAAGCAAAAAGGGCACTGATCAGGCGATGCCACTGGCTGTCCGGGACAGTCATGCATCAGACCAGCAGCAGGACTAGCAAAGTGATCCGCCAGACGAGCAGACAGGACCAGGCGAGGAGCAGTTCCACCCGCCGTCTGAGCGTTTCGCATCGGGGGGAGGGGAGTGCTGGACGATCTGCCGGCGTTTGGTATCGCTTTGCTGTACCTGGAAATCGCCGCAGATGATCAGCAGGTCGATTTTGCACGAGTTGACATTCTGAAGATGGACCAGAGCCTCGTAGATGTTGTCGAGCTCTCCGTGGCAGCACCCCTCGATGGCGATCCTCATGGGTGCGAGTCTTGAGCGGCGATGGCTGTCGATGTGGCCTGGACGTGCCTGTTGGACTGGTCGCAAGAAACGAGCTCAAACCGCACAAGAAACGGCGTGATCATGTGAGAGTCAGATTTCACTGCGCCACAGACAGTCCAAGCCCATCGGCGCGGCGGTCCCAGCCATCGGTCGTCGTGGTCGGTGGATCGCAGATTCCTTGAGCTCGCAGGGCTCATATGGGTGTATTACAGCATGTCTAAAACGAAACAGGACACTCTGTTTTGAGCTCGGGCAGCAACGATCTCGTTTACTGTCCAGGGGCTCAAGCAGGCGCTTCGCTCACGGGCTGTCTCGGCACGGTCGATATGGGCTCTAGAATATCCCACGCCAGCGTATAGCAGTGTCCATCAAGTCGTATAATCGGGCTGTGGGATATGGGAAGCAAGCATCCGACTCGACAAGCAGTGGTGTGTCTCGGTTTGTGGCGGTCGATGCTTATCCTCGCAGCTCGACACCGCACTTGTCACTGACCATCTGCCGGACACTCTCCTGGATAGAGTCCACTTCCTCATTGGTCAGGGTCCTGCCAAAGGTGTCGCAGGACGATCAATATCGGGAAAAGGGATTCGCCCGAGTCGAGAACAAGTCGGCCTTGGCCAGCAGCCACTTGCAACTCCACTTTGCCTCGCGTCTCACCTGTCCATGGCGCGATATTGGATTCGGTAGCATCGGCTCGTTCGCTTGGTTTTCGGGTGGGTAAACTTATCGATCTGGTCAAGGGGTGGATTCAGGGAGAGATCGGGATCAAGATCAGTCGCTCAGCCGTATGGAGCATGAGCCAGTGGCCAGACAAACATAGCACTCTGGCCCACAGCTGGTCCTTGCGCCGCCGAGTTCAGCACCAGTAACGCCACCAAGTCGGCTCTTCGGATCCATACCAGTGCGACGGTCTCGACCCGGTCGCCGGCGACCTCACGAACCACCTCCGAGAACTCGTTCTCGTGGTAGCTCTCGGGGCACCAGAACGAAATGTCCTTGTAGCACGACGGGTACTTCGAGTAGGGCTGGAACTTGACCACCGAGCTCTTGGAGGCGTTCTTGAACTGCGAGTGGAAGCGCTCGTCCATCGACCAGAAGAGTCGGATATCGGGAATCCCGTAGAGCACCATGGCGATTCGCTCGAGTCCAAAGCCAAAAGCCCATCCGATCCGGCTCTCGTTGCCTGCGCATCAAAGTGCAGGATGGAAAAAGTCAGGACACCGATGTGCGTCATCCGTGGTAGATCGACGTTAGAGACAGACGCTTTCCACCCAGAGACGCTGGGTCGTGGTCCTTGCTACGGAGGTCGAAGCACAAGCTCCACAGACAAACGAACCTGTTTTATCCAGGATCTCCTGTTTCATCACGCCGCAGCCACAGAGCTCCATCCATCTGTCTTGGTACCACACCTCCATCTCCCAGCTCGGAGCGGTAAAAGGAAAGTAGTCATCGTTCCAGCGGATTCGGAGGTTCGGGTCGTCAAAGATGTTGCGGACCATGCACTCCAACGAGGTGCGCAGATGAGCACCGACAAGCTCGGTTTCGCGGAGGGTGTGCACGTCCTGTCCTGGATTGGTCTCCGAACAGACCTTGGCACCCGTGACCTCGACGTTGGCTGGGGTTGAGAGCGATGCCGGGAGCGCAGCTTCGGTCTCCAGGTTTGCGCGATCAAAGGTGTAGATGCCCTCCATCTGATGGAAAACGGGGTAGTGGCTTGTATCGATCTCGTCCTTGCGGTAAACATCGGCTGTGACGAGATAGCCTGGAGCATCGCGGGTGCGGAGAGCCTCGCGCTGATGGGCGGAGGTATGCGTTCGCAGCACATGGCCCTCGTTGACGTAATAGGTGTCGGTGGGGCGGCGGCCAGGATGGTCTTTGGAGATGAAGAGATCGTCGAAATTTTGCTCGACTGTGACGATGGGATTGAGAGAGTCCTTGACACGGAAGCCCTTGGAGCCAATGTCTTTGCTGAACTTTTCAAAGTGGTCCTCGATCCTAGCCTTGAGCAGATTGAGCGGGTGTCCGGGCTGGAGGTGCAGGCGGCAGACGGTTTTTGCAAGGATCGACGGCGGAATGTTCATCCAGCTGTCGGTTGGGTACTCGCGGTCCAGGACGGTGAGGCTCTCCGGATTCTTGGCTGAAACAGAGTCGATCGCTGCTCGATTTAGCATGGAGAAGACTCGTCATCGAGCACCCATCAGCCAGCAAAAGCCTCGTTGAGTGTAAGCGCATGGCAATTGCATCTCCAGATCATACGCCGAACGGTAGCGCTGGCCAGGGAATGGTGTTGGCACCGACGACACACCTTGCGAAAAGTGGGCCAGCCCAGCAAGAATGCGAGATCGGCAGGGCTTGAAACGAGGGCACCACGCATTGCCCGCGACAAGCGTCTGGCGGGCGCTGCCGAGAGAAGGGCAGACTCGGGACGTCAGGGCAGCCAGGATGGCCATGGTGCTCAGGGATCGCGGACTGACCGAGCCAAACGGTGATGGACGGCGGATTTGCGATCAGAAGCAAACCCGCGCCTGCGCACGGCTCCAGCCAGCTCTGGCCGGCCACAGAGCAGCTGCAGACTGGCTGCATGGTAGCCACAGACTGGCTGCATATCAACCCTGGTCTTGTCCTGTTCATTGGCACTTGCCTTGCCTTGACTTGCCTTTGCCATCGATCCTTACACTGGAGCCGCTATCGACCTCACTTATCCCCCCCCCGACAAACATGAGCATACCCGGCATCATCTACGGAACGGCGTGGAAGAAGGAGCTAACCCAGGGTCTGGTCCTCAAGGCGCTGCAGGCTGGATACTCTGCCATCGACACCGCCTGCCAGCCCCGCCACTATCGCGAGGATCTCGTCTCCGAGGCCATCAAGACGGCTGCAACGACTCTTGGCATCCAGCGGAAGGACATTTTTCTGCAGACAAAGTTCACTCCGCCGGGTGGTACGCCAAATTCGATCAGGGGGTCTCGGATCCTGCGATCCTGCGATCCTGCGACACCTGGCCGCTCTCGATTCTATCACAGTTTCGTTGATGGCTTTCGGTAACTTGACCCTCTGACCTGCCGCATTTCCCACTGTTATCTTCGTCAACCCAGGTCAGGACCCGGATACCACCCCTTACGACCGAAATGCCCCTCTCGAGGAGCAGGTGCGCCAGTCCGTCGACCTCTCGCTGGCGAGGTTCCAGTACCTCGACTCGCTTGTCCTTCATTCGCCTTTGCGCACGCACGAAGCCACCATGAGGGTCTGGAGGGTGTTCGAGGAGTACCACCAACAAGGCGTCGTCCGCATGCTCGGCATCAGCAACATCTACTCCCTCAAAGATCTCCGACAGTTGTGGACCGATGCCTCGGTCAAGCCCCGGGTTGTCCAAAACCGATTCCACGAGTCGACTCAGCACGACCGAGAAATCCGTCGATTTTGCCGAGAGTACAACATTGTCTATCAAAGCTTCTGGACTCTGACTGGCAACCCGGAGGCAGTTCGTTCGGAGCCTGTCCGTCGGATTGCCGCACAGCGCAACGCAACGCCAGAGCAGGTCTTTCTCAAGTTTGTCATCCAGCTTGGGATCACACCCCTGACCGGCACTTCGAGCGAGACGCACATGCGACAAGATCTACAGGTTCTGTCGTGGCCCGACTTGTCAAAAGACGACATTGATTGCATCAGCGAGGTCTTTGGAGAGCCCATCTATTGACACCAAGATCTCGCAGGCGAAAGAGTGCGGCACCAGCGATGCGATCCGCATCCTTGTATTCTGCATCTCTGCATCCTTGTATTCTGCATCTCTGCATTTTGCAACTTGCTCTTTGCGGGTACAACGGAGTCGATATGCGCGGTGCATTATAGTCAGCAACTACTTCCATTCATTCAAAGAGCAGTGCTTGCGCTCTCGATCTTTTGCTGTCCGGCCAACTGGCTTGCGTTTTCCAACGCAGCTTTCTCCTGACATTGTCCTCATCATTCGTCATTGACGGAGCTGGCGTCGTCATAGCCGCCATAACCAAGATCTTCGGCCGAAGGGGCAATATTCATGCTCAGTTGGTCAAATGTCCCCAGGGTCTCTGCGAAAAAGTCCTATCGGCGGATGGGTATCGTCCAAGCGATCGTGGTTGAATATCCGATGGGGGTTAAGCGATGAGCCAGTATATCAACATCCATCCAATCCTCGCGCCTCGCCGGATTGCTTTCGAGGCTCACCGAGGTTCTTCTCTGCACACGGCGCTCGTTCTGACCCATCTTCGAAACTGGGAGTCGAGGGGCATGTCGGGGCTCCTGAGCGAGTCTGTGTGAGAATCGGCAAGCTGCGACGGCGCTGTCTCGTCGTGCAAGCCTTCACCGCTGCCAACTGAACGCTTACATCTTTTACGGGGCTGAGGTTTGCATTGGACTTTGCCCACTTGCTGGGCGAGCCCGAGGGGACGGCCGGTGAATGCGGCCCTGGAGTAGAGTTGAAGCTTTCCTCCGTCGCAATCGTGATGCCACCGACAACCTGCGTCAAACGGAGCTTCGGGTGAGCGATTTTACCCGTTCCAGCAAAGCAACTAGGCTGCTTGAATCAAATCAAGTGCTTCGCCAACACAACCGCACCGACCAGCAACCCACTCTCCGCCCACCTTCAGGTCCAGTGCGACATCAATGTCTTCGCGGAAGAATTTAAAGTCGTGCAGCTCGGAGCGGAGCTGCTGGTGCCTGACCCAGCTGAAGAGGAACTGGGTGGCCTCGCCAGACTGCTGGTACTTCAGAAACTCCTCCAGCATCGCAATCTCGCCAAACTGCCGTTTGAGTTCGACTTCATCGCCGAGCAGAACGTTGAGCTGTGACGGAATCGTGGAGAGTTCAGAATGTGTTTGTCCACCGTCAGTGGCCGAGGGAGGGACGGATATTATCCAAGAACATGTTGGATGGGGCATGGATGAAAGCAGGAGGGTCAGAGGCAGCAGCTTTGAGCATGGTGGGGTATCCACGGGGGGGTTGTCAAGGTCTGGCCAGTGGCATCACTCGATCTTGGGGCACCACGTTTGAACTGGCAAATCACCACGGCCACGGCCTTCTGGAAGAAGCCCCACCTTATTCTGGGCGGCAGTCTTGAGCTCCAGCATCGCTTTCTTGTAAATCTCCTCAATCTGTCCTTCGATCACACAGGCCATTTTCTCAACAGCCCTGGCACGCGCATTGATGCAGGCGATTTGGTTGGTGATTTCGGACCTGCGGGCATGCAAAATCGGATCGTGCTATAGGTTTGGTGCCAGAGGCCCAGGCGAGTGAGTCAAGAGGCCAAATGCGAGTCCATCCATCAAGCGACGGGCGCGCAGATGTCATTCATACCGCCTGAGCCTCCTCCAGCACCGTGTGGTATGCCTCCGAGACGCTGACGAGCTGATGCTTGGCCGCCTCTCCGTTGGCATGATTGCCAACCATCTTGCAGTAGACGCAGACTGGAACATGACATTGGCTGCAAAAGAACTCGATCTTCTTCTCGGGGTGGTGACGGCAGTGTCCAAAGACATCGGCACCCTGGTCCCCCCCCCCAGGCATTCACAACAAAAGTCAGGGGTGAGTGCGGTGCTCGCGCTAGCAACACTGACCGGAATACGCACCGCTATTCGGTCTGCTTCAAATAACCCCTAAGGTGTCGACGGCGCTCTCTTACCTTCCCGATCAGCGTGCGAACATGCCGCGAGGCCAGCTTGGAAACGTGGAGTTGGGCATCGCAATCTTGGCACAAGTTGGCAGCGTCGGACTGGCAGTAAACGACGGCGGCCTCCTTCTCACAATTGTCGCACTTGGATTTCTGGCGGGCGTGGACGAGGCAGACTGTGGTTCAGGACAAGCAGCTTGGGCGATCTCCTGCTGACATTATATCGATTCTGCAGCGAGCTGGCCGAACCTCGCGCGAGGCCACTTCCCGCCTGGCGTCGTAGTCGTAGTGAATCAGATACTGGGGCAAGACCTGCGCCGAAGATTTGAGATAGTACTCATGGTAGTATCCCTCGCTGGTGACAGAGTTGCTGTTCGACTGGTCGTCTGGCCGGCGCAAGGAAAGTCAATCTCGGTGATTGTCGGCACCGCTCCAATCCCCAGAGAAGCAGGCTTTGGCTCGTACCGTCATGGATGTAGAAGCTATCGTAACCATCTGGAATGGCCCTCTTGTCCAATCCAGCCTCGCTGGAGACGTACGCTCGTCCAACGCCGATGCGGCAAAAGATGGCCTTGCGCAGGTTCTTTGCCGAGTCGCCGCCTTGACCCTTAACTCCTGCAAATGTGTGCAGCGCGTGAGTTCCCACCGAGTCCCGAGGCAGCGTTGCGTTGCATGCGTTTGTTCGCTGTGGGCTCTCACCATCGACCGCGCGAATCTTCCTGAGGAGACTACCCACGGCAAACTTCATTCCTTCTTGACCAGTGAGATAAAACCCCCGTCGAATGACCTCCTCCTCAGTGTTGGATCCAATCAACTCTGAGCTCTCGACCCAGCATGGCAGCACCAAGATGTCCTATCATGGACGATCATCGCGCCCAAACACGATCGATCGGGAGGCAATTTGGGGCGCGGATGTTAGAAATCTGGTCACGTTGAAGCGATCGAGTTGGTGTGTTGGAAAGTCTACAGTCGGCTGGTTTTGCGAGCTGATCACCATCGTGCCAGTTGCCGGCGCGGAGCAACGCATAGCTTGCCTTGCATCTCCTTTCGAACTGATTGCCCAGGTGCGGGTTCGAGATGGCGAACGCGCTGACGATCTTGGCCGTGGAGGAATGCAGCGTGAGCTGCAGGTTGTATTCGAGATACGCAAACTCGGGCGATGTTGGGCTGATTTGGGTTTTACCGCCTTGTTTTTCGGCCATCATTGCGAGGGGGTAGATGCTGGGCAGTTGGGAAGGAAAGTGCGCGTGTCGGGCTCGAAGGATTGCTTCGATCAGGAGAAAGGAGAAAGCTACTTGATGGGAAGACAGGCAAGGTAAGGCAGAACGATACAGCACTGGAAGGGCAAGGCAGAACAGCACAGGAAGGGCAGACAGACAATCAGGAAAGCGCCATTGGCGCTTCTGGGCGCCAACTTGATGGCGGGCGATGGAACCTGGTCGTGAGGTATCGAGGGGATGTCGAATCACCCCGAACGAAACGGAACACCCGGTTATGAACCAGGGCTGTCACGTTTCTCTGGATGCGAATACAACTAGATCTGCTACCAGAGGCATCCAAGTCACAGCGAGCGACTGTCTTGACACTGAGAACAACGCTTTATCCAGACGACCGAATACGTATTGTATCTCACGACTATACTCACCCAATCCGACAGCAGGCAGGGCCGAAGTGCGAGAGTACGCAATCAGGTGCTGTTCCGTTCTGATCACGCTGGATAATCCGACCATTACCACATATTGTCGACGAATATATTCAAGACATGCTGCTCCGAGACCGTGCTCATTCTCAGGTACAGCCTACTGCTGCAACTCACTGGACCAAGCAGACTCGGCTGGGCTGCTGCTTTTGTTTATGGAAATTTGAAACCGAGCTCCGATGGATGAGGCATTCCAGGACGGCCCGAACAGGCTGGTGATCCGATCCGCGAATCTTGGGGCAGCTGGTATATATCCGCGGAGTGACCGTGACCCAGGGCTCGGAGCAAAACAGAATGCGATCGGTCCAGGAGGGAATCCGTTGCTTGGCCGAAGAATCGTATGGAGGGACCGTGTCGGTTTCCTCTGGGGCCGCCTGCGGCGGCAAAGGAGCAGCAGAGTCGCTGACGACAGCAGTTCAATCAAGAGTCGCATGTGGCCATTAGTCCAAGGCGTGCCGCAGACGATACTGCAGATTGAGGGCCCGAAAGCATCAGAGGCACATCCAATTCGTAAAGTTGCCGCCTGTGCTGCCAGGACACTGGGGGCGGTATCCATCAGCGGAAAGTGATTCCCAATCTATGGCATGAATACATACACGTCAAGCTTGTATGTGGGCAGGAAGTGAATGGGTGCCTCGATGAAGCCATGGAAGCAGTTTCCCTTCTTCATCTCAGTTTGCAGCTGGTCGTTATTGAGCAGCACTTCGAGAGCGCCGTCGGCGAGTAGCTTGTTGGCAACTGCGCGAGTTCCTTCGACTCGGTAGTTCAGGTCCCCGAACCAGACAACAAGCGAGAATTTTTGCAAAGGTGGATGGTTCTCGAGGATGCGAAGGTAGTCCTGATTGCGCTCGACCGTCTTTTCCTGGTGCGCTACTCGACGGGGGTGGTATCAGTGTTGTGCCTACAGGGTCAGAATATAGGCCAGGGTGGCTCCGAGTGCAATCCAGGGACACAGGCGGGGTATTTACCCGTCAGATGGCTGTTGACGAACAGAAACGACGATCCGGCGAATGTGAACGAGATCGAGGCGGCGCCCTTATTGCCAAAGACGTTCCCGACGCCTGTGGGAACGCGATGTGTATGGATGTCTGCATGTGGACGATGGATGGATGAGAATGTGTTTTTGCATCCGATCTGGAGTTTGCGGTGCAAAGAACGGATGTGGCTCCGGGGCAATGGTCCAACTGACGATGCACTGTGATCGTCGGGGTCGATGCTGAACTGTGCAAGAAACGGCGCTGGCGTCGACCTACTGGATATCAGGGCGATGTGCTCGTGTCTGGCAAACACAGCGATGTGGATTCCTCCAAGCGACTCCGACTTCACAAGGCAGTGGTCGGAGAGAATATATTCGAGGAGCTTTTTATCCCAAGCGTCCTGGGCGGACGAGGCGTCGATCGCTCTTTGGCATTCCTGCACCCCAACGACAATGAGGTCAAAGCCGTCGGTGACATCCCTCGTCGACAGGAAACTGTCCATGTTCTGGGTTTGTGGGATCTGCATAACGAAGCGAGCAAAGAGTACAGATATCATGAGAAACAGGGAGCAGACTAATACGTTGTTTGGGACTTGCCTCGTCGTCCACCTGCATAATAGCACCCGAGTTTGGGAGAATGATATTGGAAATCGACCTTGCCGTTCATGTTCCACGTACCGACGGAGATACGGACTTTCATATTTGGGTGACGAAGAGAGAGGATGGACAGAGAAGCAGGATTGAGAAACGATATGGGGAGAGGGAATAGGCATTCAGGCGACGGCCCAGGCAAAGTAGCGGGCAGCGATGAATCTGGAGAGTATCAAGCTTGCCTATGAAGGGACCTTGCTCCGGCCACGGCTCTCGAAAAATGGCCGAGTCGTGATTGGATGCTGATGATACAGCGGTTTATTACAGGCAATCCAAAAAAACGGGACACCCGGGTTTTTGACCATTCATCGAATATTTTGTTACCCAATGTTATCGCGCGCTGGCCATGACCATTCGCCACACATCCGACTTTCGCACCGCCGCATTGCGATGCTACGCCCTCATCCATAGCCTGCGTAAGGTCGCCTCCATATTCAGTGTATCCAAGAGCACCATCCATCGATGGCACCGAGGATGCAAGCTGGATGACCCATCCCGGGTCCCAGCTCGCAGATCCACTTTCTTCGAGCAGGCATGTCCAGTCATTCGCACCCTGATTGAACAGGACCCGTTCCAGACTGGTCCTGTGTTGCGATGCAAGCTCGAGTCCATCCTCCAGAGGAAAGTATCACTCTCACTCTGCCACACTGCCATCCACCGAGCAGGTCTCTCACACAAGAGGGCAACACACCTCTACAAGTCCAAGCGACTGGATGAGCGAGTGGCACAGTTCAGGGACCAGGTCCGCTCCATCGACCCACGACGATTCGTCTTTGTCGACGAGACAGGGATCAGGAGATCCATTTTCTCTCTTTACGGATACTCACCGAAGGGTGCTTCGCTTCGCTAGCGCAATCACATGAAGCACAAGTCTGTCTCGGCTGCATTTGCCATCAACCACTCTGGTGTGCTGCATCGCATGTACATCCCCACATCATTCAAGACACACTCGATGGTCGAGTTCTTTGAGCGAGCGAGCTTCCCAGACGACTCTGTGATTGTGATGGACAATGTCAGCATGCACAAGACAATGCCTGTCCTGGACTGCATCGATCGCCGAGGATGGTCAGTGATCTTCACCCCACCTGCCTCGCCCGACTTCAATCCCATCGAGAACTTCTTTGGGGTTGAGTCCCCACCGATTTGGGGTTTAGTCCCCCAATCACGCCGCCATTTTCACGTTCACATCCCTGGCTTGAACCTCTCGGCGATTTTTGAACAGGGTCACTTCCCCAACCAGCCCGCAAAGACGGGTTCCTGCTCTCGGGTATAAATGCCGCACCTTCGTCCTGCTGCTTTCTTCCATCATCTCGCCTTGATCTGATCATCGCGCCATTGTACGATAAAAAAGTCTCTGTTCTGACCAGTACCACTGGCAGGCATCCAGCATCCTCTGCCCCCATGCCTCCGAAGCGCAAGGGTGCCGGTGATGGCCAGCCTCGGCCACCCAGGCCCAAGAAAGCCAAGTCACAGTCGGAGCCTGTCTCTGGTTCGTATTCTGATCCCACGCATGCTTGTTTCTCTGTTGCTCCGTCGCTCACCACCACTGCTTCTGCAGATCCAATGGATGTCGATCCCACCGAGCCTGGTCCATCTACTTCCTCGAGTACCGGCAAGCGATGTCGCCAGTGCGATGGCACCGATCACGAACGCTGCAACACCAGCAAGTGTCCAAAATACCGGCCCCTCAAGAGTTCTGTCGTCCCACTCGTGGATGGAAGGTCATCCGCCCCTCAGTTCAGCTGCTTCAAGCAGACGATGGATGGCTGTTGTCTCAATCCCGCTCTCCGCGACAAGATCCAGGCCACCGTCGAGGCCATGACCCAGATCCAGTTCGAGGCATCCAGGCTGCTCAACCTGCACATCCTCCGGTGCATCGAGCAGGATCTTCCCGTCCCTGTCATCTCCAGGGCCACCCCTGCATTCATCCGTCAATGCTTCAAGATCGTCCAGGACGGTGCCCTCTCGCCGACCGGGGACAATGAGAAATACAACGAGCATCTGGTCGCTTCCTTTCGCGACTACCAGACCACTCGGCACGCAGACCTGCCTCCGGCCCCTCGTCTGCCTGATGGTGCTCACAGTCAGCTTCTCACCCTGGCTGTCAATGCCTATGCCGCCAACTGCACCACCCACCTCAACCTGGCCTACTGGCGACTCCTTCGCCGCTTCTGTGCTGCCGTCTTCCCAGCCAACAAGCATAAGCACGAAGCCATCGAGGCCTGTCTCGAGCTCTTCGAGAAACCAGGGCAGACTCCACCCAAGGCCGATCTCGAGTTCCTCTATCCAGACTTTGGCCACGTCCTGGACGAGTTTCGGTACAGCAGCGACCAGGACCGCTTCCGGGCCCTCCACCGCCTCTCACACCATGTGGGAATCCTCGCCCGAGACAAGATGGTCGACGATGTCCACAAGTGGATCGACTGTGACATGCCCGCCCTCCGAGTCACCGAGCTGCAGCGCCAGGCCAAGCTGGACGAGCTCACTGCCCGAGGCATTCCCTCCGACGACAAGAGGTTCACCAAGGCCAAGTCTGAGCTCGGCACCACCAAGTCCAAGATCAACAAGCTGGCATCCAGGATCAAGTGGGCACTGAAGCAGCTCGCTCTCGACACTCCTCCGGCCGTGTGCACGATAGTTCCTCTATGCACTGCAAGGGCCAAGTATGTCAAGATTGACACGGCCACTCTCTGGGATCTCCTTGACACCGAACATCGTCTTGGACTCACCAGGGACATGCTCAAGGAAGAAGGTGAGGACGGTGTCAACAACCAGGATCGTCTCTGGCGCAGTTGCTTCAAGCTGCGTAGTTCCCTCTTCCGTGACCGGGATATCAATCACAAACTGTTCAACTACGAGATCAGCACCGATGCCATTGGATGCACCATCGGTCTCGTCAAGTTTCTGCCTCGAACCGATCGCACCGAGACCTCCGAGCCTCCTCCGACTGCCGAGTAGCGCATCCAGGCCCACATCGGTGACCCAAACCCCAACCGCACCACTTGGATTGGCATCGATCCTGGAGTCGGCTCCATCTTCACGGCGGTCATCCAAGCACCGAGCCACCAAGACGAGGTGGTCTCATTCTCCAATGGCCACTACCAGCACATGTGTGGCCACAAGTCCAACACCAAGTGGCACAATATCATGAAGTATCGACTCAGCATCGAGACCTGGATGTCGACCACACCCTCGCCCAAGGTGTCGTCCTCGGAGGCCTTCAAGGTCCATCTCACTCATGTCCTGCGACCGGAGCTGCGAGTGCAGCTCGACTTCCACCTTGGAAAGAAGGCCCGTCACCATCGATTCACAGGCCACAAGAGGCGCCAAGTGGCCGTCGACAGGATGTGCAAGGCCGTCCTGAAGCACGCCCCGATACGGACCGATGTGGTGATCGCCTTTGGCAATGCGTCATGGCGACAGGGCAAGGGCTATGCATCCAGCCCTCGGAGGCAGCGGTTTGCTCGGTACTTTGAGCAGTTCGAGCACCACCGACGCCGTCCCAATCACCCTCACGGAAGCGTCAAGGTGGCCTCGACGAACGAGTTCAACACCTCACAGGTGTGCACCAAGTGCCTGGAGCCAGTTCGGTTGGAAGGACTCGATGCGCCCAGTGTTGCGAATTCCCACTTTGTCAGGAGCTGCAAGAATCCCAGCTGCCGGACAGTGTGGAATCGCGACGTCAATACGGCGCGCAACATGATCACAGTATGCAGGTCGATTGTGGAGATCGGAGAGCGACCGGCGGTCTTCACTCGGAGGCTGCCAAAGTGATCTGTTTTATTTCTTGTGGCTTTGCTTGACGCAAGCACAGCACATACTACATGTTCATGGAAACGGCTATATTGTCCCGTTTTTTTTTTCTGAATAAAGTGTAGAGCCAATTCAATATAAACGGGTCGAGAAACAATCGCATGGCTTTCTCACTGGATGGATCAGCAGACTTGTGTCGCTGATGCCAGAGATTGACTGTCCCGTTTCTTTCTAGATTGATTGTAGGCGAAATGTGTGGATTGAATGGCGTCGATCGATCGATCGTCTGCCGGATGCCATCGATGAGCGCTCGCACTGCGGTGATGGGCTTGACCGATGATATTAGAGTCTTGGACCGACTCGATTCGACGGGCACCCAGGGATATAAGTTCCAGAGGACTAGACCCATCGGCCTCGAGCCCAATCATCCGCTATCCGTCGCTCCCAACGAGCATCTGCAGCGGATATCACTATCAATTTCGATGAGCACTCTGGCTGCGAATCCCCTCCGTCTGCAGCCAAAGCGAGCGGCCAAAGCGAGCGAGTCCCTCCCGCTCCGTCCCGCCCCGCTCGCTGGTCACCCGAGAGACTCCCACTATCAATTTTTTCCGGCCCCCTGGCGGCTGCTCATCTCGGTCACCTGAAAGTCACGTTGTATGTGGAGCAGCAAAAGTTGGAATCCGGCCATGGTCTGTTGACGGCATTTGGTATCGCCTTGAGCCGATTGACGGTGGTGGTGGGCAATTGGTGTGGAGGAATGACCAATTGTATCATTGTTGGAAGCTCCACTCCGATTGCGGACAAGAACCACCACCATCTGAATCTCTCTGGTTGGAAACCTAGTCAAGCGTGGCTGTGTGTCAGCGAGATGACATGATCGTTTGGCTATCAGGCAAGACTCACCTTGACAAGATGTCTTCCCACGACTGATTGAGCGAGCGATGCGTTTCTGGATCTGAATCAAGGACGCCACTGCACAGTATCACTGCCAGCCCAAAATGCGCTGGTTTTGAGGAGAATTTTTCTTCCCCAAGGGCAGAACCAGCCATCGCTGCTATTTTCTCGCCAGATGGCTCCCAAGCGAAAGACACCCCCCGATCCCGACCCGGGATCACCCAATGACTCTCCTGTGGCCAAGAAACCCGTCATCAAATCGTGTCGTGCCTGTGGCCTGACCAACCATGTTAGGCCCTTCACCAAGAAGTGCACAGCCAGAATCGACAGCAGCCCTGCCTCGGTCGCTGAAATGGTCAGCCAAGCACCCAAGGTCCCTGTATGTGCCACGTGCGGGGAAGAGGGTCATACCAGAAGCAACACCCCAAAGTGCCGTTTCTATAACACTCTGGAGCTCTACCTTGCCTGACTGTGGCCCAAACGAGCAAGTCAAGGCCGAGTACTCAATCATCAAGTGCACTCTCGATGCCATCATCAAGAACGACACCTTGCACGACAAGATCGAGGAGACTGTCCGAGCCATGACTCAAGTGCAGTACGAAGCATCTCGTCTCCTGGAGCTGCATCTCAGGCGGTGCTTGGACGAGGGCATCACCCTCCCCATCGTGTCGTCGAGTGAACCCGCGTTTGTTCGAAAATGCTTCAATATGGTGCAGACAGGAACAGTGAGTGCCAAGAAAGGCACGACTCAAGAAGACAGGCACATCCTCGACACATATGAGATGTACCGAAGTACATGGAGTGGATCGTGTATCCTGCCTCCAGTGTCCCTCCCAAAGGGCACTGGGTCACAGGTCCTTGGTTTGGCTGTCAAGACCTATGCAGTCAACTGTGAGACCCACGTTCTCGATCGATACTGGTCTCTCCTCCGTCGATTCTGCAATTTGGTCCTGATTGCTCCCAAGGGTGTGAAACGGCACACACACGTCGATGAGTGCATGAAGCTGATGGAGAATCCCCTCTCCAAGACACTCCTCGGTGATCTGAGAAAATCCTTCGCCCACCATGCCGACCAGTTGTATGAGTTTCGGTACGAAAGCCACCAGGACCTGTACAAAGTCGTACCAATTCTGGCCAGTGAAGTCTCTCGCCTGACCCACCTGAAGGAGGCCCTCTTCATGGTGGTCTTTCAGAAGATGATCATTCCCAGGCTCGCGAGGGATACCGATGTTCTGAAAGGAGAGCGTGGACGACTGAACGAGGAGATGTGTCAACCCATCCACCACATCGGGGCTGACAGACTCGAAGCACTCCAGACCCAGCACGAGGAGGTGTGCAAGCAGATCACCATCAACACGAAGCGGATCAAGCGATTGACCGATCGACTTGCCCAGACCAAGAAGCGACACAATGTCCCTCGAGCACAGTGCACCTTGGTCCCGCTCTGCGATGCCAGAGCCAAGTACATCAAGCTCGACACCAGAGCACTGTGGGAAATCCTTGGATACCAGACTGGCACTGGTCTCAAGTGGGACGACCTGAAGACCAAGGTCAATGGCACCACAAAGCAAGAGACCTTCTGGCAGACCAACTTCAAGCTGGATCCGAGACTCTTTGGTGTCAGGAAAGAGGGGAAGCAGCTCTTTGGTTGCGTGATCACCACCGATGGAGTCGGGTGCTCGATCACCACACTCAAGTACAAGATCCTGGAGAAGAAGGACCCTGATGCCAAACCAAAATCCACGGACAAGACGAGCGCACTCACTCCCGAGCAGAGGATCCAGACCAGGGTCGGTCCCATTGACGACTCTCGGACCACATGGATTGGGATCGACCCTGGAGTAGGATCGATCTTCACCGTTGTCATTCGAGCACCCGGTCAACCATCCATCCAGGAGCGAGACGGTGTCAAGGTGACCAAGGCACAGCGTGCCAACGAGAAGATCGTGTCGTTCTCCAACAAGGAGTACCAGCATCGAACTGGCACCACCCAAGCGACCAAGTGGATCCAGAGCACCCACAAGATCCTTGGTCTGCAGCAATGGATGAGCACCACACCGAGCCCCAAGATCCCTGGAGTGCCTTCTTTCTTACGATATATTCGCCATGTGTTCACTGGAGACATGCTGGACAAACAGCTGTACTTCAGCCTGACCCGGCGACGGCGATTCAAGCGACTCGATCTCTACGGCAAGCGACAGCGCACCGTCCACGAGATGTGCAAGCAAGTCATCGACCAGGCACTGAAGGAGACCGAAGTGGTGATTGCCTTTGGGAATGCATCTGGAAACAGGGGAAGGGATATGCTTCCAGCCCACGGAGACTCAGGTTCGCCAAGTACTTTGAGCAGTTCACCCACCACCAGAGACGACCACCAGACCGATCCGTCTCCAAGATCCATGTGTGCTCGGTGAACGAGTTCAACACGTCCCAGGTGTGCTCACATTGCCGGGAAGCCAAGCGACTCGAGTCACCCAAGTATCTTGATGTCGAGAAACCACATTATGTACGGAGCTGTACAAGCTGCCATACGCTGTGGGATCGAGACATCAATGCAGCCAGGAATATGATCTCGGTATGCCAGTCGATCATCGCCACAGGAGATCGACCGGGTGTATTCAAGACTGTGCTTCCCAAACCAACCAAAACAAAGCGATTGCCAACGAAGACAGGAGTGCAATGCCATGGCCTGCCCGCTGGGCCTACAAGTCAGTCAGCGGGTTCAGACATCTGAAGCCAGAAATGGGATCTGTCCCGTTTCTTTCTGGATAGACTGTAAGTATTTCGCACTGTTCCTTGTGCATTTCGACAGTGGATGCCGGGTCGCCCATATTCTGGGCAGTCCACTTCGGGGTTGCCATCCCTCTTGGGATGGTCGATGGGAGGTGGTTGACTCCCTTGTGCAAAGTGTGTGTGTGCAAAGTGTGTGTGTGCAAAGTGTGTGTGTGTGTGCAAAGTGTGTGTGTGTGTGACGGCGAGAGGCTTCTCGCCTTCCCTCGGGGGTCTCTCGCCAGAGACTGCTCTTCTCGCCGACCGAGGTGGCTCCGAGAGCGCGTTTTTTCGTTCTCGCTCATTTTTTTAACAAGAAATTTTTTCATAGTGTCCTCGACCTTCCCGCCAATCGAGCCGGCTGCTCGATCGCCCCTCTCCCCAAGACCGTACCTCTGCTCAGCTTGGCACAGGCTCTCGCCTCTCTCATCCAGCCTTCGATGCCCGGCACCGCAGAGCGAAAACGCCGGCTCCAGCTGCACTCCATGAACTGGAATCGCCCCTTACCACCGCCCGCGACCGATCCGTCCCCAGACACCCCACATACCCTCTCTCCGACCCAGAAGGCTCGGCTCCGAAACCGCGAATGCCGCCATCTCTACTCGGGCTCCCGATTTCAGGGCACCCAGAAGAGCGGTCGTTGTAGCTACAATGTTACAGTCCAGATACAGGTGTGTTGAGCGGAGCAGATACGAGAATGTCCTCGCTCCGGACATGCCGATCCTGCGATTCGGCGAAACTGTGGTCGTTCGCCAGCCGGACTCATGTGAATGCATCTCAAGGATCGATCCTGTGTCGTTCCACCGCCATGTGGGCACTCTATCGATCCATCCACACCTGATCCTCGGCTAACAATCGGAAGGTCTCCTCCACTCCACAGCATGTCGATTTGGACACGTCATTCCTCTGCGGATATCTGCATATCGAGGGACTTACAGAGGTGTGTCTGGGTGCCATGATCCAACCCAGGGAGCCCATATTTTCCTTCTCCTTTGCAGGCCCGAGTGCGATCGCCGTTCGACATTGTTGCTGCAGCCATTGTATCGCATGGAACTGTGCCTTGATCTGATCGTAGCGTCTCTGCTTTCCGGCGGCCATCCAGGAATGGCCCACGCTTTGCACGTTCTTCGAGGCAGAGATTGTCGGCGATCGCTACTCGTTTCTGACCAAGAAGTGGGATGCCGATGCCGACGTCGATCGCATGCACTGGGTATGGCTTCGTGTCATTGGAGCTCTGAGGCAGTGTCAAGGGGGGGGGAGACTCGGATTGCAGGCTGGAAGACAATTGGCCAACTTTCGATGTCTCTGTGTCCGATGCGGGCATGATAGTCCATCGGCACGTCGGCACATCGGCATCATAAGCGTGCAACTGGCTGACTCACGACACCTCTTCGCTCGCCGCTGGTGCTTCGTTGGCCGATCAACTCCATCAAACGATGCAAATCCACTAACCAACTGTCCAACGGAATGGCGATGGGATTTAATACTTCGACCGACGATTCCTGCCCGCACACCGCTATGGATAGACAAAGTTCCCAGCCTTCGAGCCCTACCAAGAGTGCTTTGTTTCAGAGAACTTTCAGTGCGACAACACGAATGCGAATGTACTCTTTATGCGATGGAAGGCAAGGCATCGCCGTGTTTGAGTGCATGGGCAACCGTAGGGACTCGTCACCACCACTTGCTCAGCCTCTAATCTCACGACAAACGGGCTGTACTTGCAGGAGCACTTTCTGGTCCCAGACCACCGTATCGAGACCATCACCGGTGCCTCGTTTGCAGGTTTCTATTACATTGCGTACGACCGAACCGCTGGGACACTTGTTGGATACTACTATGTCGGTATTGTCTGCGCCGCCAGCCCGAGTCTCGAAACAAATTGCCTTTGGCGAGATTTTGTCAGAGTCTGGCAAAGGCAGCACATTGACCGGATACTCCCACTCGGCGCTGGTCTTGTTGTGGCCGATCCGAGTCTTTCCAGTTTCCGCTGATACGCGCTCTGATACCCGCTACCCTTTAACTCATTATCGGTATCCAACATCTTCCTCACCACATCATCGTGGGGCGCTATCTTCTGCGACAACAGCACAAGAGCTCTGAGAAGTTCCAAAGACTGAGCCTCCGCCACCAGTCCGAGCGGCACTTTGGGGGTAAGCTCGAGTGCTGTTGCTCACAGTCTGTGAGACCTTTACCCATCACACTGTCTCTGGAAACCTGGTTGACGAGCCGAGTAGATGCATCTCGGCGACGTCGTGCTGTGCTTGCGACTACTAAGAATGCTCCGTGTTACAGTATACGAGTTCCGATAGGGGCACCAGCGCGCCTGGTCACCGATGAGCATTGCATGGACCAAACCGAGGCGGCCCGATCGCTGAGCGACACCGATCCCGGACGGATTCTCACCGACTTTGATGCGACGGATTGTGTCTGAAAGATACCAAGCAGGAACAACGCGCGCGTCCTGAAGTTGCCATCCTGTTTGCAACGGAAGATCACCTCGTCGACACCATCTCCGCACCAATGTTCATTGCGGCCGTTTTCTTTTCTTCTCTCTCTCTCATGATTCACCTGCTGCTGTGATATGCGCCCTCGACTGTGCCTTACTGCTCGATGCCGCCCGACGAGGCGTTGTTTTGCTGATGCGTTGTTTGCTGGGAGCCTTGGCGGCGGTAACCAGCGATCTTGTTTTTGCTGTATAGTCATTCCAGGAAAGAAAAAACCTAAAATCGGGACAGTGTCCCTGTTTCTCTGCCATCGGAGGCCGTTCCAAGATCAAGCCCAGGCGCATGGAGCCGCGGTCGGCCTGGCCGTCGCCATGAGCCGCCTGGGACAAGCGGCCGGCGCGCACGTGCTGCGAGCCCCGACACGCGATTCGCCCGTCCGGCGCACGCGCTCGGCGACAAAGGCCGCGACGGGCAAGGGGCGTGCCGGCATATAAAACCCGCGGCTTGCGATCTTGCATCGGTCGCCACTCGTCGCCCCGAAGCCTGTTTCGCTCCCGCCTGCTCGCCCGCCCACTCGCTCGCCCGCCCGAATCTCCAAATCGCCGAGTCGCTCAATCGTCGTCTGCCAGCCATGTTCAGCCAACTCCGGGTCCTGTGGAAGAAGCTCAGCAACAAGGTCATCCAGCCCAGGGTGGTGCGCCAGAGCTCGTCGCTGCTCGTCTACCGCCTCAACGGCCCCGAAACCCGCGACTATGTCTGGTCGGCTGTGGTCCTGTTGATCGGCCTGCTGTTTATCCTGTTTTCGACGATGCGCACCGAAAACTTTGACATCACCCGTCACTGGTGGAAGATTGCGCTGAATGCCAGCGTGGCACTGTATGTCGCCTTCGCCGTGCTCGACGATACCTTCACCGTGACCATTAACCAGAAGAAGAACACCATCAAGGTCAAGAAGGCGGACCTCATCCGCACCAAGTGGATCAAAGGAGCGCCGGTACGTCGTCGTCCACGGGACCTCGTGCAGGGGGGGGGTGTAGCACTAAATCTGACGGTTGGAGCGATGTTGCGAGCCGAGTTTGGTCTGCGGCACCATCGTGCATCTCAGGCCAGACCTCTCCAGCCCCATGCAGTGTCTGCTTTTGGATGTCTCGCTGGGCGATGTGGCTGGCTGGCTGGCTGGCTGTGTGTCCAACATGATTCTTACGGCGTGGGCCGATCTGTCGATCCGAGATTTTGCTGACTCGATCGTCCCTCTATCCACTCCTGTTGGTATCCAGCTGGACGAGCTTGTCTCCGTATGTGTACCCTCGTTGCTTCGTCCTCCACGGCACATCCGAGCTGCGATCTCGCAACTGCAATCAGGATATTGGCTTTGGTACATCTTGCACTGGCTCTAAAGCAACATCTGTCTGGCGATTGCTTGTCCCGCAGGTCGAAAATGTGCGCGTGGAACTTCGTCGGGGAGTCTATGGCTACAGGTAAGCAAATGACCCACAGCAATCCACAGCAATCCACAGCAATCCATAGCCATTCTTGCACTCCCCGCCGGTCTCTGTTTGGTACTGACCCTCGCTCCTCTTGCTGCTCGCTTCAGGATCGAGTTTGCGCTGGTGTCGGAGACCGGCACAAGCTATCGCCTCCCGAGCTGCGACGTCTACTATTCTGGCGACGCCAATCTCCATGCCCTCCGCAAGCTGGTTGCGGAGCTCACCGAGTTTGCCCGCAACAAGCCCAATGGCACCGACAAGAAAAAGAAGAACTGAGCGAAAGCTCGAAACGAGCGGAGGAGGAGGAGGTCTCTCGTCTCTCTCCTCCCTTCTTCCATCTCCTCTCCCCTCTCAAGCAAAGTTGATGATCTGTGACCCGCACCTGTCACTTGGCATACGAAGCGGGTGGATGGATTCGGGTGGGCTGTGAATTGTGAATGGTGGCCCTATCCTGCGTCCTCCTTCCCTTCTGCTTTGGTTTCTCGTTGTTGGACGACACCTTGTCTGTGGCTCGATCTGCTGTTTTCATCTGTGTCTGCCCCCATTTGTATCTGCATCCCGCACACATGCTCACGCTGCTTGGTGGCATCGAACGCCCCTGTTTTCCGCTGTTTCCTTTTCTTCCCTCTCGTCCGCGTCGATGAACCCGATTCGGTTGCCCGTCTCATCCACACAGCTCCTCTCCTTCCTCACCTTCGTTGCCACCACGCCGCTGCAATACATCCATTTACGTCGCTCCGTTATCTTTTATTTTGGATTTGCAAGTGTACGGAAAAGAGTGCAAGCAACTTGCACACGTACATCGGCTCCGGTAACAGCTACCATGCTGGAGGGGGGGGGAGAGGCTGGATGTGTCGGTTTCTTTGCGTTCGGCAGGCTTTCCCTTCAATACCCTATACCCTGCTCACCTCCACGCACGCTTTCGATTGGATAAAGTCTCCGCCCACACAATGCTTCCCACAAATCGATGATCCGTGTTGAGTGGGTGGGGTGAAGGAGAGTAGGAATCGCTTGTGGCTTGCGGCGCGAACCAACAGTCTCCCCTCAGTTCTGGAGTTGTCACAAAAAGAAATAATACGAGCTCGGTTAGTCTCGTCCGTCGTGCGTGTGCAGTTCATGCGAACCCCCTGTGGCAGTGCGCCGCAACGGCTGGCAACTTCAACCGCCTTCGTTCTCCCCGCGATACTGGTCCTCTAGGTGAATTGTGCTGTTGCGATCGAGGCCACGCAAGACTACATACATGGATCTTGATGGCCTTTTCGTAGCTGAAAGTCTTGGCGCTGCGATCGGGGTGGTCCAAGCCGAGGTAGTCCAACTCGTTGATGAACAGATCCGACAAAATGTCGCCTGTCAAGGAAAGGATGGGAAGGAGGGTTGATATCGGAACGTCATGCAACCTTGCATCGAGGGCGGCTCCATATTGATTCCCTCTCTGCTGGACCAAGCGGATCGCTGCCATGATCATCGGTGCACGCTTCAAAAGCAGACAATCGCGGACTTACCATCCTCGATAGGCTTCACCTGGCTGGCCTGGACGTGGAATAGCTTGACCTTGGCAAACTCTTTGTCATTCAGACCGACGCGCTCTTGAAGGCTCTTCTTGACTCCGGCCGCCATGAGGCCCTGCAAGAGATGGTGACACATCAAGATGGTGAGAAATCGGGATTGGAGACGGAGAGGCAATTCATCCTAGAGACGTGGTGTAGCCGAGGCGAGGGAGGGAGTGTGGAGTGGTCGCAGCAAAGCGCAGGGACATGCGATGCGATGGAAGGAGAGAGACTCTTCCCCTCCTTTAGCCAGGCAACAGCTGGTCTGTCGACCAGGGGCAAATATGGGGCCGATCTCGTGGGCTACTTGCCTTCTTGCAGACAAAATGGAAGGGCAGGCCATGGGAGCGGTTGAGCTCCTTGGACAGGTGCAAGCCCTTGATGACGACATCGTCGGGTCCAACTTCATCCAGAACCGAGGTGTCCTGCCATCGCCATGGATCACAAATAGTCAGCATGCTCGCTCGATCTTTGACCAGTACGAGTTGGGGCAGCGATGCTACACACTGGAGCAAAGTTCAGACGACTCAAAGCAGTTCCTCGCTCGCGCGCGTTCGGGCCACATGCGGCAGGATCCCGATCGGAAACAAGACAGATCTGCGTTTGAATGCACAACCCACCTCCAGATAGAGCGGGATTTGGTCAGGAATCTTCGAGACGGGCTGGTCAAGGGTGTAGGTGGTGCCGTACTTGCCAAACAGGTTTTCGAAAACGAGCGGCTTGCTGATGTGGCTAAGATCGACGTTGGCCTTGGCCGCAAAGGTCAAGACCAAGTCTTTGATCGAGGCTTCCTTGGGAATAAGCACATCGACAGGGCCCTGGGGATGTAAGGTACGAGCGCACAAAGTGGCGGCGTGAGCATGCCTGCTGGATGAATCATCGAGTCCAACGGAGGGAGGGGAGGGGAGGGGAGGGGATATGATTTCTCCAAACCAATCCGTTTTGATGGCAGCGACAGAGCTCAGAACACTGCCACCGCCCTTCCAAAAACGTCCTTCGTCCTGTGACTGTCCATCCTCTCACCGTGCAGGCCACCGCGCAGGCCGCCGCTGATCACAAAGCCCTGCCTTCACCCCCGCGGCACACCAAGCCATCGACGGCAAGGAGGAACATACGGTCTCGTGCTGGTGCTGGTCCACCAGGGTAAGCTTGACGATCCGCTTGGTCTCGAACTCGGTGATGGCAACATCGAGGATCTCGTAGGCGAGGATGGGGTGGGCGTAGCCGCCACCAAAGTATCCACTGTTGTTGTATCCGACGTGCTGGAAACTAGCCGGCAGCATCTCTTGGAGGAGAATGTTCTGGTGCTTGATCGGAGCGCGGATGCCATCGGTCTGATAGAATCGCAGATGGAGAGGGTCGACGCGGAGCACTTCGGCAAGCTTGGTGGCAACCTGGGATCAGAGACATCATACCGGATTCGTCACACATCAGGATATATAAATAATCAACTGATCGCAGGTAGATTCAGCTCCCAGCCTCCCCCTCCTATCCCGCTTCGGCTCTTCTCACACCCACGACCCAGCCAGAACAATGGACAGCGGCTGTGGCACGGGATCGATCTTGGCCGGTCATTTCCTCATTCCTGTGGTCATCATCGCCCGTGCTACCCACCACATTGTACGGCATCTTGCGGGACAGCTGCAGCTGGATGTCGGACTTGCCGTCCTTGTTCTGTCTCTCACGGAACAGGACCGTGATCTGGTTGAACAGGCTGTCAAAGTAGGCAGGGACTGTGGCTAGGCTTGGATCGGGGAGACGCTCAATTCTGTTTCCCAGGCCGAGATAAACGGGAGAACAGCGGAGGGGGATGGTGAGGGGCTTGAGCATCAGGAAAACGTAGGACGGCGCTGATGACAGGCGGCACCAGTCAACGCATAGACGCGATGTCCTCGAGTGCCGCTTCTGAGAGACAAGAGAGACGCCACTTACTCTTGGGGAGTGAGATCTGGCTGCAAGCAGAGAATGTCGCCATCGCCGATCTCTGCAGATTTGAAAGTCGACTTGATCTTTATCAGCTCAATCATGTTGGGCTTGACTTCCTGTCGAATCAAACGGTATTCGAAGGGGTGAGTAACAGCAGCCAACACAGCAAGCAGCGGACTCGGCGCCGTTTTCATCGAATACTGACTGAGCCCATTACGCTTGCAAGACCACGTACCTCGTAAATCCTGAGGGGTGTGCCAGAAGGCAATTCCATGGCATTGCTGACGATGGAAATAACATCTGTAACTCGACTCTCCCGGTTTTTAACCGACAACTTGGTGATGAATCTGAGCGGTGATTCGATACATACGCGTCAACCAAGGAGATTGTGTGTATCCGCACGGGACATAAAATGGTCAGATCACACAGGTCCTGCCCAGATGATCGTGTGACATAGCAGCGACAACAGCAGGGTGGGTCGGCTTGAGACTCACTCCATCCTGGCTTTGAAGGGGTCGTAGTACTTGAGAAAGATCATGAAGTATCCAGCGGGAGTGTTCTCGTCCTTTGGCATGAAGAAGGAAGCCTACTCGTCATCCCAATCAAGAAAGCCCCCCCCCATATCAGAAATAGCATCGAGAGCTTCACAGGCAACTCGCCGCTGCTGCGCAGTCATAGACTACTGCCGGATCAATCGAAGCTGTGTGAGTGTGGTTCGAGAGGTACACATACCTGGCCGCCAGACACGCCTTGGAGAGCCGAGTCGGGCTGCTCAAGATAGAAGCGCAGCTCATGGGAGCCCTTGGCGAACTTGTCGCGGATCTGCTCCATCGTGTGGTTCTCATCGTCGCCCTCCGTTATAGGCATATCGGGCCGGACGGTCTTGTTCTGGCGGGGGGCCATGGACCACAGGCGGATCTGCTCTGGCGGAATACGGAAGCGTTCTGCAACCAGGGCCTGGGCATGATAGCAGTTCAATGTAAGGTTGGCGCACAGAGCTCAGAGACCAACCGACATACAGCTCATAGTCTCTGTGACAAAGCGTCTCGCACTCGGATCCCTGCCAGCTCCGTGGAAAGCACCATGTGTGCCTACCTTGAACTTGTGCACCGGCTGATCCTTCTTGATTCGTCCGGAGAAAATCTCGCTGTCGAGGTAGTCCGCTTCCTCAAAGTTCCACAGATCGAAGCCGTGATGTTTTCGGATAGCATCGTCGTTGATGACCTGTTGGTAAAACACGGTTAGCTCGACGAGCAGCTGTCTGCGCCTTCACACATATATCACAAAAATGAGCTCGGCAGGTGTTGCTGCAGAGGAGATACTGTGCCTTGAAGGTGAGATACAAGTGGCGTTCTTCGAGCTCCTTCTTATGCAAATCGAGCTTTTCTCTCTCCCTCTGAATGGCGTCACCAACGTGGCTGGGGATATCGTGCTCGCTGATTGGCGCAAGAATATGGTCGATGTCGTCGAGGCGGATGTACACAAGCATGTAGGCGTTGGAGCTGTGTCGCGCGGATCTGAACTGGGACTTGAACTGAGGGTTGGCGTCGGGAATACCACCAAAGTTGTCCTCAAAGACCTCGCGGTTGGATACGGGCGTGACCCGATCGTCGTCAAACTTGAACCTGAAGGGCGGCAAGCCATGTCAGTGCCCGGCGTCTTGGCCAATCATCCGCTTCCCCTACGGCCAAAGAACGAGCCACAGGATCGCTGGCACCAACCATTTTCCGTTCTTCTCGGGTTTCAAGAAGGCGCAGTAGTGTCCGCCATGGAGATCGCCGGTGTGAACAAGGACGCCGTGGAGGGCATACGTCTGCTTGGGGCCGGGGGCGCTGCTCTGGTCCAGGAACTCATCAAGCTCGATGGTTTCGGGGAACTCGTGGCGATCGTTGATCTGGCAGTGCGTGTGGGTTAAATGAGAACACAACATGGCAACGAACACAGCACAGCACCACCCACAAGCCGCTGCGCGACCGGTAGCGCCCCTTACCTTGACCATCATATCCTTCATCATGTCATACTCGAAGCGCTTCAGCTGCAAATGGAGGACGGGTGGGAAGCTATTGAAGATAACGCCCTTCTTGGCATCCTACCGATCCAAATAGTAGATTGAAATACATGGAGATTTCAGAGATCTGCCACGACATCTGGCGGAGCTGAGTTGGCCGTGGACGATCCAGTGCAGACCGAATCTATTGGTTGCGTATCACGGCAGCACTGACACCGGGCCGATCCCGGGGCGGGGTGGGAGGATCGAGCGGCAATGTCGGTGCACAGTTCACCCACGCACCTGGAGGCCATGTCCTTCGGCCATGTACTTGTTCTCGCCCTCAAGAGTCTCGACGGTGACGTACTCTCGGAACGACTCAGTGAGATTCTTGCATCCCTTGACGTTAAGCTGGATGTCTGGTATGGACGGGCACATATTAGCGCAGCGTTCAGGGGGGAGGAATTGATCGGGTTGAAAGACGAGGGAGGCAACAGCGAGAAGCGAGCAGCGCCGAATCGCGACAGACGAACGGGGGTTCCAACATCACGGCCCAGTGACAGATATAAACAGGCGCGGAGATATCCAAGTGCAGGGCCAGTGCCGGCGACGAGGGAAGGAGGGAGGCTCTTGGCGTTTGTGATCGTAGACAATTGGGCAAGTCGGAATGCAGTTCGGGCGTACCATAGTAGTCCTCGGTGCGGGACGACTCGTACTCGACATTGATGCACTTGATATAGCTCTTCATCTTGCCAACAAACAGTCTCGAGATGGCGCCCTCGGCGGCGGTGCCCTTCATCTTGCTCTCCAAATTGTCCTGGAGAACACGGTTGAACTCCTGGACGTCGTGCTGCATGAATGAGTCGTGCATGTCCCAACCGAAGGACTTTGTCAACTCGATGGTGCCTGGGGATGCAGAGGCGGAAAAGAAAATAAGCAAGTATGCTCGCGCACAGCACCGGTACCATGGACGGCGGCGACGGCAAACAGTCGGTGCTGGATCTAGAAAGACTGTTATTCCAACGTACCGACGCATTCGGAGGAGTACTGGAGGTTGTAGAACACGCGCTGCAGCGCAAGGGCGGTGCTTTTGTTGGGGTCATCGTTTTCCGTGGGAATCTGGAATGTAGCCTGGCGCATCCAGCGAAAGGAGTCGGCATTAGCATTGACGTACCACCTCGTTCAGAACAGTCGGGCGCCGCCAAGGCCAAAATATGGCGGGGTTTCAAAGCATTGTGAAGAGGCGGTAGGATGGCTGCACTATTCAGTGCGCTGGGTGCCGCTCAGCGTATCGATTGCGTATGCGCAGAATCCGCCAGTGGTGGCTGATGCCGGACGGCTGCGGCTGTCGGACGGTCTACCTTTCGGAACTCGTTGGTAAAATAGAGCGACTGCAGCAACGAGTTCATGTAGCAGGTTGCACCCTGGTTCTTGAGTCCGACATAGCCGGTCTCTTCTTTGGAATCGTAGCTGATGACGGGGAGTTGTGCAACCGCAAGAACCAGAACCAGAACCAGAGAAACACAGCAGCACGGACACCGATCGGCCAAAAGTCAGTACGAGCGGCCACGGCGATCGCTGCCAGGGGTGCCAGTCGCGGCCATCGCCTGTGGCTCAGGCTGAAGCAAGCCGAGCACACCCACACGCACCAACCAGAGCCCGTCGCACAGCGCCACCAGCATGGTATTTCTGCACAGCAGGCTCTGGATGCGTATGCGCTGTTGACGAGACTCTTACTCGACAAAGTTGTGCCAGAGCACTCCGGTGGAGTCCTTGATGATCTGCATATAAACAATGATCACAACTCGATCCTGCTCAATGATCGGGCGGCTAAAGTTCTCGATGGGTTGGAAGAGGAGACTCTGCTTGACGAGGGTGTTGAAGCCCCAATCCTGCTCGCTTGGGCTGAAACGGTGCTGAACGTCTGAGGACCGTCGGCGGGAGGATCGATAAGGATGGTCAGGGTGCGGGGCGATCTGCACTAAGCTGTGTAGGCAGAGCTGTCGAAGCGGGGCAGAGCAGAGGGGCAGACGCGGCAGCCAAGCGCTTACGGGACGATTTGATGATGGTGTCGTCGTCTGCATTCGCGATGGCAAGGGCAAAGTTGGCGCAGACATGCCACTTTGTTGGCTTTTGGATCGTCTGAGCCTCGACGGACTCGAGGAACACCGAGAGACTGTCTGGAGTGCGATTGCCCTTGGGGAAGAGCAAAACTCTCCTGGATAGATCAGGGGTGTTGTGTTTGGCGTTAGCGACACGAGAGCCGGTTCCTCGACAGATCTCCACTTGTGACTTTTCGCATCACCACTTCCCAGAGCGAGACAGGTCAGGGGTTGGGTGGTGTGCTTGTCCGATCAGCCAACGGCAAGAGGCTGGCCACCGAATCGAAGGGCAGGATAGCAGCCAGCTCGGCTCGTGTGGTAAGAGTCAGGAACGCACCAGTGAGAGCCACCGCACTCGAACTCGGGGCTGTGGACTCGGTCGGACTGGTTCAGCGACGACCAGTTGTTGATTTGCCATTTGTAGAGCTTTGTCGACTCGACCTCCAGGCCCAGATCGGGGAGCAGGGCTTCGATGTGGCTCACTGGGGGCATCGAAGGCACGGCCACGAGAGGGAGGAAGGGAGAAAGACGAGAGAGACAGATCAGGGCCGGACCCAAACCAGACAGGACCCAATGTGGCGATACGAGCGAGAGATGGATTGCAGCCGTGCACGACGATCGCGGCGACGGACGAATCGATGCGAGCTTCAAGGGCAGAGGAGCAAGCGATACATGCAGGCACTGGGGCAGATACCTTCGGAGGCTTGAGCCGGGGTCTCGGACTGAGGCAGGTTGTTCTGCCACACCCCCCCCCAAGCATGATGGCAGCGGTAGATGGAGCATGGCACCCCGCGATGCGAGTGGGTGAGATTAGGCGTGTGCGTGAACGAAGAACGTCAGTGTCAGTAGGCCGGCCAGCGACAACAAGCACGAAGCGAAGCGAAGCCAGGGGGAAGCTCGTCTCCTTGGATGTTTCGAGGGGGAAGGGTGCAGGGCAACCGACGCACTCCTGCCGGGGCAGGGCCCTGCGGGTGGCAGCATGCACAGCGAGGCGACAGAGGCCTCTGCAGCAACACCGCAACCGGCCCGGGTATCCAGGCGGCAGTAGCAGCAGCAGGAGCAGCAGCGGCGAGGGCCAGGACGGCGTACCTGTGTCATAGACTGCATGGCGCCGACAGAGCAGAGGAGGGAAGACAGGACGAGAACCCCAAAAGACCAGACGGCCAAGCCAAAGACAGCGCTGTGTGTGTGTGCGCGTTCCGTGCGTTCTGTGCACGCGGCGCACACGTGGGTGGCTGTGCACGTGGCGTATCGTCCGTCCCGGGTTTGTCCGTCCCGGTTTGCGTCCAGAGCCGCGTCGCATCTCCGACGCGCTGGGCATCGATCGGAGGTTTGCCATTCTGTCGGCATCATCGGCATCATCGGCATCATCGGCATCATCGGCATTATCAGCATCCTCATCTCGCCAGCTGAATCGATACGCTCATCTCGCTAACTGAATCGATACGCTCATACGCCAGCGCTTCAACTGATCTCACAGCCTCGCCACCTCCCACGCCCTCATCTCCTGCTATTCTCTGTCGCCCTGCGCTTTGGCATCATGACGCTTCCGTCCCTCGCAGAGAAAGTCGGCTCCCTCCAGGGCACAAAGAACGACTCGCTCGCCTCGCTTGCCCTCCAAAACAAAACATTTGATCAGATGATCCACGAGTATCTGCTGCACCACTGCTATGCCGACACGGCCGTGGCATTCTCGCAGTCCTCTGCCTCGCTCTCCGCGTCGCCGTCTCTCAAAGCCGAGCCCGCCGATCGCTCGCTGCTTTGGAGGAAGAGGCTCTTTTCCCTCGTCCTCGAGGGAAACGTTCGCGAGGCCATCCAGATCTGCACCACGGCGCCGCTCTGCGTGCTGGATACAAGCGTCTATCCATCGGCCCTTCCAGTTCTGTTCGATCTCAAGTGCCAAGAGTTTATCGAGCTCACCAAGACTTCCGCCGAGGCCGCGCTGACATTTGCCCATGCGGGTGCGTGCGAATGTGCACGCGACGGCCTGATCATGGACCTGCATGACGCTATGGTGCTTTTCGCGGAGACTCTGTCCTGGTGTCGGAGTTGCATCGGGTTGCATCGGGTTGCATCGGGTTGCATCGGGTCGCAGCGGCAGCGCAACGGCATCGTAATGCGTCTCTGTCGGCTCTCCTCCTGACCACACCTATCATCTTCCCTGTCGTCCCAGAGCTCGGCCAATTCAGCACGCTCGACTCAAGCTACGTGGCCATCCTGCAGGACATTGTGTCGCTGATTGCTTATGCCGATCCACAAAGCTCGCCCATGGCCGAATACCTCTCGCAGGAGCGGCGCGAGCGAGTGGCCGAGAAGCTCAACAGCCATATCCTAAGTACGCTCGAGCCGGAAGAGATTCACCTTGCCATTCACACACAAGCACCCACGCGATCATACCATCCGCCTCCTGACGAGACGTATTCGTTCCTATCCCTTTCTGTTGACATTTCAGTGTGCGAGAATCTCTCGCCCACCACCGGGATCGAGCAGATCGTCAAGCACATCACTGTTTTGCATGACCAGTTGCATGCCGAGACTACCAAAGACTCCAAGATGATGGTCGACAAGGTGCGTCATTCGCTGAACTTTTCTTTTTTCAAGCAAAGCCGGTATTGGGAGGGCTCGTGGCCCACAGATGGATGGATGGATGGATGGATGGATGGCATTGTCGCAACAGCCGCACAGCCAAACGTGATCATTCCGAGTCATTTGTGCCCGGAAACTGACTTGCAGATCCCCACCCTCACCCTGGTCGGATGCCGCTTCCGCCATGCCGGCAGTCATCGAACGTATGGACTGTCTCTGATTTCATGGCCAATACCAGTGCCATGGCCAACTACGAGTGAAGGCTTGTCCAGCAACGATGCCATGTCTGACACCAATCCTACTAGCGAATCGCGAAGGTTGTCGCCCCTCCCCAATCCATTCTATACTTTACTCGGAGTAGCGGAGCGCCGAAATATGCAATCCATTGGTCCGCACAGATCGCTCGAGTACGAACAATCGAACGACATCAAATGACAAACAAACGAAGATCAGAAATACATTGTGGACGGCTCCGTGTTGCAACTTGGGATTTGTGCTTGCTCATGCGTTCGAGCATTCATCGGTTTGGGTGCGGTTGTTGTACGTCACCGTCTTTGTTTCTGGGCGATAAGTTTGCTCATCGACCACATACAATCCAAACGATGGAGATGGGATCATCTGCAATGTATTTTGTCGATACTTCTCCCGTTGTAAGAGGCCAGCGATCAGCAGTTCAACAGGAAGCAAGACTCAAAATGGTGAGGATACTGCTACTTCACCAGCCCGAGAAGAATATAGGGACAGCAAAGTCCGAAGAGGATGAGGGAAGTTGGCCATCTCAGAGAATGGTAGAGTCTCACGCGTGATAAAATGAGGCCTGGAGTGCCACTCAGGCTTGGTCTGCGGACGACACCGCAAATTCCATCCTCTGCCTTCGAAGGCGGTTCACCAAGACCATGCCCATGGCCGTGGCAGGGGTCAGAACACCTCCACGGAAGGGCGCAAACGGTCCCACGACTGCCGGGTCGGCCGTCTCGAGCTTGCCCCGGTCGAGGGCGAGGCAGAGGGCAGATTCGGCAACCATCTTGCCAGTTTCGCCGTATCCTGTCGCAGCAACGAGGGTTCAGATTCGGCTGCAGCGTTGGTCGAGCGCAGGAGATTGGCCAACCCAAGCCACAGCGCCCACCATCAACAGAGAGACAGAGGGAGGTGCGACGCCACGATGCAAGTCCACGGTGCCTCACCTGGATCAAACTCGGTCTTGATGGATCCGCGAGCCTTGACGGGCTTGGCGGTCTGGTGCCAGAGAGTCGGTACCTCGTCAGCGCGACTGCCTCATCATTTGCAGTATCAACCTCCCCCAGCACATTCCAATCATGCAATGCCTTGTCCAAACCAGGACAAGTCGTTTGGTCACACCAGCAACCTGCTAATCCCCACGGGCGCTGGTTTATACAGTCACAACCTGGGGCGCTGTCTCTTACCTCGTCCGTTATGCCCTCGCCAAGGAGCTCGATATGGCAGTATCCCTTCTCGACCTGCTCCTCCGTTGGCCCGGCTCCGCTTGGAAACTGCCTCTGCACCAACGTTCGCAAGGGCGGAATCAAAAACAAAAGCGCCGCCCCAAACTTGAAGACAAACGACAGGATGAAGGCCGCGATGACGTTTCCGGAGAGCGGCGCCACCATCATTTCCTGATACATAACGTTGTTTCCATACGACGCCTGGGCAGCCTGGTCAATGTGGCGCTTTGCAAAGAGTCCGATCGATCGAAGGACAATCGGGATATTGGTGCCCTCCATAAAGTAGTAGCTACACCAAGCCTTGAGAGCAGGGACGTATTCGACAAAGGTGGATTTGGATTTTGGCGCGATCGACTCGGGCAAATCATCTTGGATCAGGATCCTGGGATCGAGCAGCTCGCGAAGCTCCTTGATGGGCTTGGAGAACATGTTGCACACCGAGGCGATGGTTCCTCCGGAAACACCGCCTTTGGCCACCTTGTTGACCAGCTGGATCGATGTGGTGGAGGCTTTGTGGGCGGTGCGAAGGTGGTCGGCGATCCTAATGACGAGGCGAGGAGGGGCAATTCCGACAGCTGCGAGTGAGTCCACAGAGCATACCAAGCGATGCTGGCAGAACATTTCATTTGGCTCACGAGCCGTCGACCTGAACTGCGGTACACTCTCCGACACCGATTCACGGTCTCACATCAGCGCACCCAGATCGGAGGGGATCGAGTCGAAGCCACACTGACTGACGATCTTGATGCCGGCCTCTACGGCCTGCTGATGGTGCAGGTCTTTGACCTTTTTGACAAAGTCTGTCTCGCCGGTCGAGTCGACATAATCAGTCTTCATTCGGATGCACGACTCCACTGTAGAATGCAGTGGTGGTAGATGGGGAGCGATCGAGTCCAACGGTGAGTATGTACCACTTGCTCAGACTGCCGACCTCAGCGGCAAGCAGAGATGGGCTGCCTGGCAAACAGTGCTGCGGGCAGCATATGCATTATGGCAACGTACCAAGCGGAAAGCCATAGATTGCAAAAGGCCCTGCAGGGAGTTAGCGGACGGAAACGGATCAGCCAAATGCAGCATATGTCTTGCGATGCTGTGGTTGGAGGGTGATGCCATTGTCGACCTTGGCGATGCAATTGTCGACCTTGACGATCCAACTCACCAACAGTCGATGCGACCACCCGAGTTTGGCCAACCATGGCATCCAGACTGGCAGAGTCACCCGAATCAGCGATGATGATCGGCAGATTCTGGCATCATTCCCATGAGCAAGAGCGCCAAAAATACATAAAAGCAAGCTGTCAGCGACATATCCAATAGGCGTTCGAGCAGCAAGACCCGTGTGTGCTTGAAGAGCTGGCTTTGGGTGGCTACCTCGACCTTGGTTCCAGCCCAGGAGATGAGCTTGTTTCGGACCTGAATGAGCTTCGACTCGCTTCTGCCGGCGATGGCCCATTTCAGTCCCTTTAGTTGTCATTGGGTGGAGGAGGGGGGCAGCATCAGCACAGATGACGATGGAAACTGCTGGTGGCGATCAAATAGTTGATTTGGGCATAATCCACCCCAGCGAGCGCATGCTGAATCGATGTGTCTGTGGTGGTGTTCAGGACCCAAAAAATGCAATGGGAATGTGCACTGACCGCGGGGCCGTTGAGGGCAAGATGCTTGGCGACATACTGGCCGGTGAAGCCAGTGGCACCCCTGAGATGCAAGGGGTAGGGTGAATTGTAGTTTCCTTGGATCGCAAGGAAGCCATGGGCGGCATTCCAGCGATCGGAGGGCAAGCCTCAGGCGATACGATGTGACCCAGTGCAATTGCAATGCAGTCCGATGCGGCGAGAGCATGGTGCGCATACCAAACTGATGCAGGGAAATGTCCGTCGTTTGGAGATCATGCGAACCGTATCGGAGCAGGTGGGATCAATGGACGCGATCAACAAAGTACTCCTCGATCTGCAGCGACGATGGCCACAGCACAGGGCGGGCACTCACGGATGACATCGAAGGGTCGTTCGTTTCGTGCGATCGGCGGCATGGTGGGAGCAGGCGAGTAGGCAAGCAGGCGAGCAGGATGAGCGAGAGTGGGGCGGATGAGGCGGTCAAATATCCAGGGCAATCAGGGAAAACTCGTGCGCCTGACAAATCGCACTATCAATTTTTTCCGGCCCCCTGGCGGCTGCTCATCTCGGTCACCTGAAAGTCACGTTGTATGTGGAGCAGCAATAGTTGGAATCCGGCCATGGTCGGTTGACGGCATTTGGTATCACCTTGAGCCGATTGACGGTGGTGGTGGGCAATTGGTGTGGAGGAATGACCAATTGTATCATTGTTGGAAGCTCCACTCCGATTGCGGACAAGAACCACCACCGTCTGAATCTCTCTGGTTGGAAACCTAGTCAAGCGTGGCTGTGTGTCAGCGAGATGACATGATCGTTTGACTATCAGGCAAGACTCACCTTGACAAGATGTCTTCCCACGACTGATTGAGCGAGCGATGCGTTTCTGGATCTGAATCAAGGACGCCACTGCGCAGTATCTCTGCCAGCCCAAAATGCGCTGGTTTTGAGGAGATTCTTTCTTCCCCAAGGGCAGAACCAGCCATCGTCGCTATTTTCTCGCCAGATGGCTCCCAAGCGAAAGACACCCCCCGATCCCGACCCGGGATCACCCAATGACTCTCCTGTGGCCAAGAAACCCGTCATCAAATCGTGTCGTGCCTGTGGCCTGACCAACCATGTTAGGCCCTTCACCAAGAAGTGCACAGCCAGAATCGACAGCAGCCCTGCCTCTGGCTCTGCCTCGGTCGCTGAAATGGTCAGCCAAGCACCCAAGGTCCCTGTATGTGCCACGTGCGGGGAAGAGGGTCATGCCAGAAGCAACAGTTCATTGTGTACCAAGAAGAACCCACTCTGGAGCTCTACCTTGCCTGACTGTGGCCCAAACGAGCAAGTCAAGGCCGACTACTCCACCGTCAAGTGCACCCTCGATGCCATCATCAAGAACGACACCTTGCACGACAAGATCGAGGAGACTGTCCGAGCCATGACTCAAGTGCAGTACGAAGCATCTCGTCTCCTGGAGCTGCATCTCAGGCGGTGCTTGGACGAGGGCATCACCCTCCCCATCGTGTCGTCGAGTGAACCCGCGTTTGTTCGAAAATGCTTCAATATGGTGCAGACAGGAACAGTGAGTGCCAAGAAAGGCACGACTCAAGAAGACAGGCACATCCTCGACACATATGAGATGTACCGAAGTACATGGAGTGGATCGTGTATCCTGCCTCCAGTGTCCCTCCCAAAGGGCACTGGGTCACAGGTCCTTGGTTTGGCTGTCAAGACCTATGCAGTCAACTGTGAGACCCACGTTCTCGATCGATACTGGTCTCTCCTCCGTCGATTCTGCAATTTGGTCCTGGTTGCTCCCAAGGGTGTCAAACGTCATACACACGTCGATGAGTGCATGAAGCTGATGGAGAATCCCCTCTCCAAGACACTCCTCGGTGATCTGAGAAAATCCTTCGCCCACCATGCCGACCAGTTGTATGAGTTTCGGTACGAAAGCCACCAGGACCTGTACAAAGTCGTACCAATTCTGGCCAGTGAAGTCTCTCGCCTGACCCACCTGAAGGAGGCCCTCTTCATGGTGGTCTTTCAGAAGATGATCATTCCCAGGCTCGCGAGGGATACCGATGTTCTGAAAGGAGAGCGTGGACGACTGAACGAGGAGATGTGTCAACCCATCCACCACATCGGGGCTGACAAGCACAACGCACTCCAGACCCAGCACGAGGAGGTGTGCAAGCAGATCACCATCAACACGAAGCGGATCAAGCGCCTCGCCGACCGGCTTGCCCAGACCAAGAAGCGACACAATGTCCCTCGAGCACAGTGCACCTTGGTCCCGCTCTGCGATGCCAGAGCCAAGTACATCAAGCTCGACACCACAGCATTGTGGGAGATCCTTGGATACCAGACTGGCACTGGGCTCAAGTGGGACGACCTGAAGACCAAGGTCAACGACACCACAAAGCAAGAGACCTTCTGGCAGACCAACTTCAAGCTGGATCCGAGACTCTTTGGTGTCAGGAAAGAGGGGAAGCAGCTCTTTGGTTGCGAGATCACCACCGATGGGGTCGGGTGCTCGATCACCACACTCAGATACAAGATTCTGAAGCAGGACCCTGATGCCAAACCAAAATCCACGGACAAGACGAGCGCACTCACTCCCGAGCAGAGGATCCAGACCAGGGTCGGTCCCATTGACGACTCTCGGACCACATGGATTGGGATCGACCCTGGAGTAGGATCGATCTTCACCGTTGTCATTCGAGCACCCGGTCAACCATCCATCCAGGAGCGAGACGGTGTCAAGGTGACCAAGGCACAGCGTGCCAACGAGAAGATCGTGTCGTTCTCCAACAAGGAGTACCAGCATCGAACTGGCACCACCCAAGCGACCAAGTGGATCCAGAGCACCCACAAGATCCTTGGTCTGCAGCAATGGATGAGCACCACACCGAGCCCCAAGATCCCTGGAGTGCCTTCTTTCTTACGATATATTCGCCATGTGTTCACTGGAGACATGCTGGACAAACAGCTGTACTTCAGCCTGACCCGGCGACGGCGATTCAAGCGACTCGATCTCCACGGCAAGCGACAGCGCACCGTCCACGAGATGTGCAAGCAGGTCATTGACCAGGCACTGAAGGAGACCGAGGTGGTGATTGCCTTTGGGAATGCATCCTGGAAACAGGGGAAGGGATACGCATCCAGTCCCAGAAGACTCAGGTTTGCCAAGTACTTTGAGCAATTCCACCACCACCAGAGAGGCCCACCAGACCGATCCGTCTCCAAGATCCATGTGTGCTCGGTGAACGAGTTCAACACATCCCAGGTGTGCTCACATTGTCGGGATGCCAAGCGACTCGAGTCACTCGAGTATCTTGATATCGAGAAACCACACTTTGTACGGAGCTGTGCAAGCTGCCATACGCTGTGGGATCGAGACGTCAATGCAGCCAGGAATATGATCTCGGTATGCCAGTCGATCATCGCCCATGGAGATCGACCGGGTGTATTCAAGACTGTGCTCCCGAGACCAACAAAACAAAGCGATTGCCGACGAAGACAGGAGTGCAATGCCACGGCCTGCCCGCTGGGCCTACAAGTCAGTCAGCGGGTTCAGACATCTGATGCCCGAAATGGGATCTGTCCCGTTTCTTTCTGGATAGACTGTAAGCATCTTGTTCCTTGAGTATTTCGACAGTGGATGCCGGGTCGCCCATATTCTGGGCAGTCCACTTCGGGGTTGCCATCCCTCTTGGGATGGTCGATGGGAGGTGTTTGACTCCCTTGTGCAAAGTGTGTGTGTGTGACGGCGAGAGGCTTCTCGCCTTCCCTCGGGGGTCTCTCGCCAGAGACTGCTCTTCTCGCCGACCGAGGTGGCTCCGAGAGCGCGTTTTTTCGTTCTCGCTCATTTTTTTAACAAGAAATTTTTTCATTGTGTCGCTGCTTCGATCACCGCTTCGATCCTTCCGGGGTCGCCCGTGCTGGATCTGGATTTGCCGTTCTCCCTCGGCACCAAGTTTGCATCCGGCCCGCCCGGCTCGGCATCCCTCCGTCGACATGGCCCAGACGCCTGAATCCATCTATGCCCTTTGGGAGCAAGTCTGTCAGCAGGCGTTCAGCCTGAACACCCCGTACCTCGAGCTGGCGATTTCCCTGGCCGAGCAAGCCCACTCGTCGCCGTCTGGAACCCGTATCGATCTGGACGGCTTGCACAGCTTGCCCCGCGAGCAGCAATCCCAGGCGCAAACGCTTCTAGCTCAGCTCGGCATCGACCCGCAGTCTGGAGTCGCTCTCCAGACTCTTGATCCCGGGCGGCTGGGCCGCATCAAGAACTTGGCCCGGGAAGCCTTCCACCGCACTCACCAGGATCACCTCTCGGCGGAGCTCGAGCGACTCCTCCAGGAGAACCGCAGCCCAAACGATGCCAAAGTTCTCTCGGAGCGTGACCTGCATGCAGTCTCGCAGTTCGTTTCCAAGTACCAGAAGCATGTCGGCGCTGTGCCGTTTCTGCTGGGGCTGGCTCAGCTCGTCGATTTGACCCGGCAGTCTCCCCGGCAAAAGGTTGTCTGGGTTCTGGACGATGCCGTCTTTACCCAGAGCGCTGGCGATGGGTTCATGGAAAGCGCCGTCCTCCTGCTCTGCCAAACACTTGGTATGCAGTTTCAGCAGCCCTCATCGGCCGACCAAGTCCGGATCCAGGTGGGCGAGCCGACTGCAGACCTGTCGGCCGACGGAGGGGTGCGAGCCTGGTTCCTGGTATCGTCGCTGTCGCAGCTCGATCTGGTCAAGCTCTCTATCGCCACCCACCTCAGATCCTCCGCCCGGGCAACCGGGACGATTCGCCGGGAGGCTGCTGGATCCAAGCCTGCACCCGAGCCTCCAGGTTCACTGCTCGACTGGATTATGTATATCTGGAACAGCCTGCGGCTGCTACTCATTCGGGCACTGTTCTAGAGGGACGGTGACTCCACCATGGACTGGTTTTGGGTCAGACATGTCACTTTTTCTCGATCAAGAATACACGCCTATCCACCATGGTCAAACAGCATGTCCAAGTGGCCGGTTTGTGGCTGCCTTTGGGGAAGTTTCAGGCAAGCAAGGGAAGGGATACGCAGTCAGCCCAGGGAGACTCAGACTTGCCAAGTAGTGTTGGCGACCCACCACCACTATAGGAGCTCGAACGCCGAGAAAGCACAGCGAGCAACCTGTTGGCCCGAAATCTGGATGTCGAGAAATTACGCCGGCGCGGCGCTGTCTAGAGAGTCCGATGTATATTGCATCCGCAGTCAATACAGAAAGAAACGGGACGGTCACTTTCTGACTTCAGAGACCTGAAGCTCCATACTAACTCGATATCAAGATACTCGGCTTTCTCGAGTCGCTTGGCTTCCCGGCACTGTGGGCACACCTGGAGATCGAGTCGCTTGAATCGCCGTCGCCGGGTCAGGCTGAAGTACAGCTGTTTGTCCATCATGTCTCCATCGAACACATGGCGAATGTATTGCAGGAAGGAACGGTCATGGCCAGCGCGCATTGGACTTGCGCGACAACATAAAGGATCAGTGGGAAAAGGATCGTTTTGTAGAGCCAAAAGGTTATGGGGCGGGTGGAAACGAGCCCTTGAATGTTATTGGACAATACGACGACTCAGCATCACACTAGGAGGGATATGACATTCACAATGCTGATAAGGAAAGGATGGGGCAGCTACACGATGAGGGACATCTTTTATCGTGCTAATACTACAGCTTCTTCGAGGATTGATATCGAAACTCCTAGGCTCGCTCGATGATTTGTTTCTCGGTTTCAGCAATGTTTCCCATAACCATCTGGATATACGGATGCTCGGGGTCATTGAATGCCTTGGTCCAAATTGCCAATGACTCTTGGAAGAAGGCAAGTGCATCGTCCAGGCGCCCTTGGCCACTTGCCACTGCACCCATGTTGTTAAGGGCCATGGCAACATCGGGATGTTCGCGGGTGCCATAGTTATCGACCTTGATATCGAGGGATTCTTGATAGAAGGCGAGTGCTTCGTCCAGGCGTCCTTGATCATTTGCCATATTACCCATGTTGTTGAGGGTCGAGGCAACATCAGGATGCTTGCGAGTACCATGGACCTTGACATAGATATCGAGCGACTCTTGATAGAAGGCGAGTGCTTCGTCCAAGTGTCCTTGGTCACTTGTCACCAAGCCCATATTGTTGAGGATCCCGGCGACTTTAGGATGCTTGCGCGTACCATAGACCTTGACAAAGATATCGAGTGATTCTTGGAAGAAAGCAAGTGCATCGTCCAGGCGTCCTTGGGATCGTAACACATTACCCATGTTGTTGATGGTCATGGCAACATCGGCATGCTCGCGGGTGCCATAGTTATCGACCTTGATATCGAGGGATTCTTGGTAGAAGGCGAGTGCTTCGTCCAGGCGTCCTTGATCATTTGCCATATTACCCATGCTGTTGAGGGTCGAAGCAACATCAGGATGCTTTCGGGTACCATAGGTTTTGATCGTGATATCGAGTGATTTTTGGTAGAAAGCAAATGCATCGCCCAGGCGTCCTTGGTCACTTGCCACAATACCCATGTTGCTGAGGGTCGTGACAATATGAGGATGCTCGAGGGTGCCATAGACTTTGGCATAGAGGTCGAGTGATTCTTGGAAGAAAGCAAGTGCATCGTCCAGGCATCCTTGGGATCTTGTCGCTTCACCCATATTGTTGAGAGTCAAGGCAACATCGGGATGCTCGCGTGTACCATAGATCTTGACATAGATATCGAGCGATTCTTGATAGAAAGCAAGTGCATCATCTAGACGTCCTTGTCCATAAGCAAAATTGCCCATGTTGTTGAGGGCCATGGCAACTTTGGGATGCTCGCGTGTACCATAGACCTTGACAAAGATATCGAGTGACTCTTGGAAGAAAGCAAGTGCATCGTCTAGACGTCCTTGAGATCTTGCCACAATACCCATGTTGCTGAGTGTCCCGGCAACATCAGGACGCTCGCGAGTACCATGGACCTTGACATAGATATCGAGTGACTCTTCATAGAAAGCAAGTGCATCATCTAGACGTCCTTGGAATCTTGCCACTTCACCCATATTATTGAGAGTCATGGCAACATGAGGATGCGCGCGGGTGCCAAAAAGCACCGTAACTCGTTCCAAGTGCCTCTTGTATGTCTCCATCGCCTTGGTGTAGAGTGGCTTATGGATGGCCAATGTGGCAACTTGGAACTCGAACCGGTCATGCAGTTGCTTGGTGTAAACCTCTGGCACTGTATATTCGGCGTATTGATCGAGATGCTCCGCAAATGATTGTGCCTTGAGATCCATCGACTCGGTTAACTCGATCAATACTTCACCAGTTGCATCTTCAATTGCCTCTGCATCCAGGTCTTCATGTCGTTGGACGTACTCTCGAGCCACCTGCTGGGTGAGCGAGTGTGTCGAGTACTGTCCCTCGGTTCCACTTCGGAGGAGACCACTCTGGACCATCATCTTGATCAGATCGGTCACTGTGGACAGATGGGCTGGTCAGTTCCATACACTGACACCATTGATTGCACTTTGATCCACTCGCAACTCACCTTCGGTCTTGAGTTCCAACTGCTCTGCAATCTCCTTGATCAACTCGAACTGGATGTTGGTCGGCGCCACCAGACTGAGGGCCCCGAACAGCCTGGCTGCCTCGATGCCCTCATCTCCTCGCTTCATCAGCGAGTCCAGCGACAGATCCACAATCACCTTGAGCGACGACCGCGTGTCGTCCTCGCCATCCTGCAGCGCCAATGCTCCTGCAAACGTGGCCTCGAGCACCGACAGGGGAGTGTCGTAGTTCTCGGCAAATGTCATGAATGTCTGGATGACGAGCGGATATCCACTGATCTTGGCCACGATGCTGTCGAGGGACTTCTTGGCCTCGTCTGACACAAGTCGCTGGACAATCATTGGCGACGACGACATGATATAGTCGAGTGTGGTTTTGTCGTCCCAGTTGCCGAGACGGAGCAGATCGTGCTGGAAGCACGGTGCCTTGGTCTCAAGAGCACTGGCGAATGCACCAGGAGGCAGCGAGGCCAGCCGGGTCGTCATCACCACATCGCCGCTGAACCCGACCGACTTGGAGTGCTCAAACACAGAGTCGACCACGTTGATGTCATCGACATTGTCGAGCACCAGGAGATAGCCGTGGGTGTTGGCGAGGAACCTCGAGGCATACTCCTTGATCTCATCGGGTTTGACACCAGGGAACATCTCGATGAGTCCATCGATGGCAGTCGACTCGGTCGAGCAGTTGAGCCAGAAGACCTGGCGGTACTGCGGCTTGATGCCGATGGTTTCGGCTTTGATGACATGGAGGTCGTCCTTGTTGCTCGCATTCAGAATGCCCATCATGAAGAACAGAATCTGGATGGCGAGGACAGACTTGCCCATGCCACCCATGCCGGAGATGACGGCGCGGCCAGTCAGGGTGAGGTGCTTGAGCAGGGTGTCGAGGTGGGCGGGATCGAATCGGAACTTGGAATCACAAAAGTATTTGTCATGAATGGCCGTAATGAGATCCATGTTGGGTGGGATGGGATGGACGAGGTTGAGGAGGCGGTAGGCTCGCTTGTGCATCTGGTCGGGGCGGAAGCCAAAGGACTGGATCTGGTTCACTCTGCCGAGGGTCTGGTTGAGCGAGGCAAAAGCTGGTTCGTCGGGGAGGGACATCATATAGGGCAGGAAGGGAGTGAAGACATCGACTCCGTCTTTGGTCTCCTTGGTGGCGATTCCGAGGGGAAGGACAGGGAGGGAACGATTGGCATCCTTGAGGTCGAGGGCGGTCTTGATTTCGAGGACGACATTGTCCTCTTGGTCGGAGAGTGCCTTGTCCTTCATCATGTCCATCGAAGCCTTGCTGAGGAGCAGGATGATGACCTTGCTGGTGGAGAGGGCATTGATAGAACTGGCTGGAGGGTCGTTGGGATTGTTGAGGCAGTCGACATCGTGGAAGACGGAAAGGGTTTTGCCATATCGACGGAGGGCGACCGAGGTGAGCACCTCCTTCAGAGCCTGGACAGTGTCGGCATCAGTCTGGGCTTGGTAGGAGAGGAACAAATCGTGGTCGGTGCCGTGGGCAGGACAGGAATAGTGCTGGCTGCTGGTGGGTGTCAACATGGCTGGACGGGGTTGGAGGATGGTGAGAGACAGAAACCGAGGCAGCCAAGGGATGGACAGAGCGAGCTGCCTCTGGGGTGACAGGGTGGCTCAGTCCGCCCAATATTGCCACATGAAACACTTTGTGGCAGTGGGGTGGCGCCGTTCGTCCATGTTCGAGATTGGGACTGTGTTTGTCAGGGACCGCCTCGGAAAGAGGAGGCACTTCTTGGGTCGCAAGTGCCCAACATCATCCCATCCCTCACATCAGCCCTCGCTCTCATTGTGCACTCGTTTCAACCGCAGTGCGCTAGCCATCAGGACCCCGTGGTCCCCGGCATCTCGCGCTTCATGGAGTACATCGAGTGTTTTAAAAGTCCCACTCGGGAATGTCGCCGGGCCTGGATTGCCATCCAGCGAGTCTCCACATCAGGGTATGGAATATCTGTTCCAGATCAGTCCACAGACCGCTGAAGGCCTGTCCCACGATGGGTTCTTCGTTTTCCAGCTTGCCAACCTCTCCCGGCATATCCAACAATTTATCAATAGGCCCGACACCTTCGGTCTCGGGCTCGGTCCATCCAGTGAAAATATCCTTATAGCCCTGTACCAGGGCGTCCAAGGCGTCTTCCTCATCCACACACGTCTGTGCGTGGGATCTGCTCAGTTCGATTCGGCCTTCGCCGTTGCGTTTGCACTTTTTGCAGAGGCGGTACTTGCCGTGTGGGTGCCAGGTGAATGCCCCCAGTCTCCACCACACCATTACTACGTGTAGTCTGCGTGGGATGCTTGGTCCAAGTTGGGTCCAGACTCCCGACATCTTCGTTCTTGGTGTGCACGCAGCCGTCAGCTGCTGTCCTCGCTTGAACGATGTGTGGGCATCGTGGGTCAGCATGAGTGTTTTGACCGACAGAATCTGTGTGCGATCCGTGGTCGAGTCGTCGTCCTTGGCAAAGGCCATGGACATCGAGAACGTGGCGTTCTTCTCCTTGCGGGTGCAGGTCAGGTTCCATTGGATGCTTTCGTAGAAGGGCTTGCCAAGGTATGGCTGGTCCTTCATCGCCGTGGATCGGATAAAGCGGGTGATGAGGGCGATCATCTTGTCGTCGTGTGTGGCGACGTCTTCCCATCGTGCTCGGCATTGGATGCCGAGGACCTTGGCTCTTGTTGCCATCGTGGGTAATCCGCAGTTGAGGTGCAGTGCTCCGTGTGATGTTGAGAGGGCTGTGCGGAACAGCAAGTTCAGGCAGAATGTTTGTGTCCGGTGGAGCCGCTTCTGTTCGTTCTTTGGGATGGCGTCGAGGGCGAGGCCGTATTCCATCATTGGCCGCAAGAACGTGCGGTATGCAATCTTTGAGGTCTTGGCCGTGAGGTTCCCAAGGGTCAGGCCCATCTTGGCCATGTTGGATGCTGCTTCTCTTGTCCTGGTCACCATTCGGTCCTGGTAGATCGTCGATGAAGGCGCTGAACATGAGTGGGCTCAGCACCGATCCTTGGATCAGTCCTTTCTGGAGCCATACTGGCTTGGATCTTCGACCCTTGCTGACCATTTGGATGGATACCTGGTCAAACATGGCTTTGAGGAAGCCGAGGGCGATGCCGTTCATTCTTCGCTGCTTGAGCTTGGTCCACAGTCGCTCGCGCCATACTGTGTCATAGGCGGCTTTGATGTCGAGGAAGACGAGGGAGTACTCCTCGCCGTTCATCTTGTGGTGCTTGATCAGGGTGTCCAGGGCGACGATCTGGTCAAGGGTTCCTCGTCTGGCTCGGAATCCGCCTTGGGCGACGTCCATGTCTCCTGCCTGTTCTGCCAGGAAGGGGAGCATGATCCTTTCCACGATCTTCCTGCAAGTCTGAGTGAGACCGATAGGGCGATACATGGCCGGGTCTAGGGTCGATCCCTTCTGCTTGTACACTGGGTGGATCAGCACGCTGTTCCATTCGCTTGGCACCACACTGGCCTTGAGCGCCGCCATGATGATCAGGCGGAGCCACTCGGCTATCACTGGTGCGACTGGTATGAGCATTTCGCTCTTGATCTTGTCGGATCCCGTTGCCTTGCGGCGTGGTGCCTTCTCGATGGTCTCTTGGATGTGCTCCAGCGATACTTCTGGGAGCCGGTTGTCGGGCGGCAGGAGGGTCGCCTCCGTGCCCAGGGGTGGTGGGGTCATACTTCTGTCGTACTCTGTCCCGCTGTCCTGCGAGGCAGAGGATACCTTGCCAAAGTGCACCACGAGTTTCTCGAGAGTCGGATCCGAGTTGTCAAAGAGATGGGATCCTTCCCTCTCCTTCCTCGTGCGCATCGCTCCGATGGTCTTGGTCATCTCGGAGCACTTCTGGGTGTCCATGGTGGCCATGGACTCCTTCCATGACCGTATGCCGTTCTTGCGCTTGAGCTGGGTGATGGCCTTTCTCGTGGACCGAAGCTGACGACGCAGGTCGTCCAGCTCTTCCGTGTCGTACTCGGGGGTTTGGGCGAGCATTCTGCTCAGGCATCGCCGTTCTCGTTCCAGGCGTCGGATTTCGGGCCCCTGTGTGCCCTCGATCCGACCAGGGTTGATGCTGGCGCTTCCGATGGTCTCGCTGGCGATCAGGTCGATCGTGGTCTTGAAGATGCTCCACGCGTCGTCCATGGACTTGCGGGCTGTGGCTTCGCTGATGGCAATCTGGCTGCCTTGTTGCTGTATATTCAGACGCCGAGGCGGCCGACATGTTAGACTTGGTTTCCATGGCAGATGATTGATATCTCTGCCGCTCATGGCTCCCGCAAGAATCGAGGCCGGGCGATGGATCAGGAGTAACGAACGATAGCGCCTCGCCAAAGGACGACAACGCGCATGGTTCGATGCAGAATCTCCCAGAAGGACTGAGCGGATCGCACAGAGCCGACATGCGGGCGAAAGGACCTGGCGGCTGCACACAAACAATAGGCGAGATCAGAAAACAGCCAAGCACAAAGCGACAGACTGGAGTGGCCAATGCCATTCGTCAAATCTCCCAGATGAGGCGGGGTCTTCCAAATTCGAATCATCTCGTATAACACAGTGTTTCAGAATCGCGTCAACAACATGAAACAATCAAAGTTGTGTTCTCTGCAATTTCCGCATTTGATCAAATGGAACACCCATCTCCGCCACCATCTGACGGCCGAAATCGGGAGATAAAAACCAAGAATTGTCGCCCTCCCAAGGCGGTTTGGTCCCCATCCCGTTTAGTTTCGCCAGCAGCTGCCCTCATTCCATCTTCCTTCTGTCGAACCATGATCGAAAAACCCTGGTACATCCCCGAGGATGCCATCACCGACTGGTCGGCCAATCCACTGGCAGCCGGCGGCTTTGGCGAGGTGTTCACTGCCTCATACTATGGTGCCCCTGTCGCTGTCAAGCAGCTCTATCGAGGCTACAACCAGAACGAGCTCGCCGACTTTGGTCGTGAGATTGGCATCTGGCACAAGCTTACTCATCCACATGTCCTTCCCCTACTTGGTGCCTGCGACACTACCGCCAAGCCCTTCATGGTCTCGCCCTTCATGCCCAACGGCACCCTCCACAGCCACTTCTCCGCCACCGAACCTCGACCCTATGGCGAGAAGATCCGCCTCCTCTACCAAGTCGCCTCTGGCATGGCCTATCTCCACGGCAACAACATTGTCCACGGCGACCTCAAGTCCCTCAATGTGCTGCTGGATGGTTCATCCAATGCCGTCGTGACTGACTTTGGCATGGCCAGGACCAAGTACACCTCGGCCACGGCCAACCGCACTCGCCGCGACCAGCCAACTGGCGGCACCCTTGACTACATGGCTCCGGAGATGCTTGATGATGACGACCCCATGGGATCTTCAATAACCACAGACATTTATGCCTTTGGCATCACCATGTACGAGGTCCTCAACGACTGCAAGCCCATCTGGGTCACCGCCGACGGCCAGCCAATGAGACCCACAGCCATCGAGCGCCAAGTCCTCCGAGGCAACCGTCCCAAGCGTCTCGACGACATCCCCGACGACATCCGTGCCCTCATCGAGCGCTGCTGGCACCAAGATCCCGCCATGCGACCCAAGTTTCCCGAAATCCTTGCTATCCTCCGTCAGTCCACTGAGATTTCTCCCATTCAAGACGTAATGCAACGACCCACTATCATCGCCCCTCGTCGCTTGGAGTCGTTCCAGCCAATCCTCGAGGCTTCCACCGCTACAGTGTCTTTGCTTGCGCCCCACACTCTGGAGACACCTTCTTCCGCAATCCTGGCATACAAGCCCGTCTCCGTCCCCTTCCTTGCAGACATGCCCGAGTTGCTTACCAACGATGAGAATGACGATTTCGATTCGGACGATGATTACGACGATGAGTTTGATCTGTGGTTTGCAGCTATCGGTGGTACCGATAATGCCCACTTCCAACGAGCCTTCACCAACGTCTATGCCCAGTCCCGCAATCAGCAGCAGCTCCCTCTGTTGATCTCGGCTATCGCCATATCGCAGTCTCCTCTGAACATCCGAATGATTGCTGACCTCTTTGGAGTTGATATCCGAATCGTTCGTCGGTGCATCAAGGAACTTGGACCCGTTCTCGATCCCGGCAAACTAAGCCGCGATAAGGAGGGTAGCTTGATGGTGAAGGCTCAGAAGCACAAGTCGATTGTTGCCTATCTGCTCGGAGACGAGTCTGCCAGCGAGCTTTTCCATGTCTCCCCCAAGTTCCACGTAACATTCGCCTCACGTTGCCTATCTGTGATCCTCTCCCACGAGCCTGTGATCAACATCTGCGATATCTTCGACTTTCACGACAACATCCCAGACCTCGAGATTAGGGTCGCAGCCAAGATTACACCGTCGCTCCGATACAGCGTTGCCCACTGGATCACACACTTTGTGTGGTGCGCCACCGACGAGTCGTTCGATCGGCAGATCTGGAAAAAGTATCGCGCGGAAAATCTCAGTGATCTGCTTGACCGATTCTTGACGAGTCATGTATTCTTCTGGCTGGAAGCCGGCTCGCTGGTTCATGTGATTCCGGAATTCGCAACCCAGCTTGGCTCGCTGGAAGAAACACTCGCCTTGACTCCCAGCACCGCCTTCGATGACACGGCCCAAGAGTTGGTCAAGGACACACACAGATTCGTCCGCGAGTTTGGCGATCCGATCAGCAAGAGTGCCCCTCAGGTCTACAACTCGGGGTATGCATTCACACCCAAGGATACAGCCATCTACAAGAAATACGCTGCCCGACTTGAAGGCAAGATCCCGTTCCTGGTGACCCAGGGTGTCAAACGCCACTGGGACAGTCCTGAGCCATCAATCGAAGGACAACCGGGAGAAGTAGCCCTGCTTGCGATTTCGCGGGATGGAACCTGGTTTGTCTCGAAATCAAAAGTTGGGGTAATCAAACGGTGGGATGTTGCAACAAGCAAAATGAATTGGTCTTCCTCAGGACACCCGGATGTCTCTTCCATAATGGTCTCGGCCGATGGCGAGAATGTCGTGGTTGTGGAGGTCGATTGCACGATCAAGCATCTGAATGCTAGCACTGGCCAGATCATGAGAACCTTCACTGAACACAAGACCAAGGTCCATACGTCCGCAATTTCGCAAAATGGTAGCTTTGTTGCTATTGTCGATCAAGGTGACTACAATAGGATCAAAATATGGGACACCACAACCTTCAGTCTGAAGTACACCATTGATGGACATGCAAACGCTGTGAGCTCTGTTGTGATTTCCCCCGATGGCAAGTGGTTTGCCTCTGTCTCTGCATTGGGGGACAAAACCATCAAGATGTGGGATGCTTTGACGGGGAAGTTGCAGCACAGTCTCGTGGGACATACCCATACTGTCACCACTGTGGTCATTTCATATGATGGGAAGTGGATTATCTCTGGCTCGAATGATAAGTCGGTGAAAGTTTGGGACTCTGCCACTGGCCTATTGCAGTCCACTCTCGAAGGACACACCGAAAGTGTAAACTCCGTGGCGATCTCGCCCGATGGCAAGTGGATTGTTTCTGGCTCGAGTGACAAGATGGTGAAAGTTTGGGATGCCACAACCAATCGTTTGGAACAAACTCTTGAAGAACACAATGATGGTGTGAACTCCGTTATCATTTCGGAACAGGGCAACTCGATATTGTCCCGCGATTATTCAAACAACCAAATCATCTGGACCTACCATGACAAAATATTTTCTCGCTCCTTCGAAAATCCAACTGACTTTGTCTCAGCGTCCAAAAAGCCCATCATGCTTGCACCATCCGAGTGGGCTAACATCGACAAAGCTCCCCAGTGGATTCGCCACGGAAACCATTCCATCAAGGTCCCCCTTTGTCCCGGTTGGCCGAACGAACTCCGTATCTGCTATATTCTGGTAGGTCCAGCCGTCGCATAAAATGCTCACAAACTCGGACTAACTTGAATCGTGCTCCGTAGCCCATGTACCTGAGCACCCCCGAGATCCACATCGCCTTTTCCAACTACCTCAACAACTCATCCGATCTCGAGGGAGAAATTCGAGCCAAAGCCGTCCTTGAGAGCTCCTCGGTCAAAGGCTATTACGAGGAGCGAGCTAGAAGGGCCGAGGCAGTCAGAATAGCCGAAGAAACCCGAATGGCCGAAGAAGCCAGAAGAGTTGAGGCCGCAAGAATAGCTGAGGAGGCTAGACGAGCTGAGGAGGCTAGAAGAGCTGAGGAAGCTAGAAGAGCTGAGGCCAGAAGAGCGGAGCTCGCCAGAAGCGCTCAGCCGACGAGAGTCACGAGGTCCACCACTTCAGAGAGCCACTCAGGGTTTTGTTGGTTTGTGATGATCTGCATTGTTGTGTTTTTTGTTTTGATTTTTCTCCATGTTATCTGAGTTCGCAACCCTGGTTGTCGGAGCGGCAGTCCTCAACTCGGCAGTCCGCGATGCCATCTATAGCACCTCGATAATCTTCTCAAGACTGCCGAACCATTTCACAATATAAATCGTTGGGAATGGCGCTTGATGTGGGCGCTGTGCTTTGGTTATATGAGTGTATGGATTTGTGGCAGTTTGAGTGGTGGGATTTGGTCCTCAGATTGGCCTGCTAGAGGAGACCAAGTTCAACTGGCGAAATCGTGGCAAGTACAATAGAGATTAAAGTAAAGAACTTTAGTTTGATGGTTGAGCCGATTCGAGACAACCTAAATTGCGACTCTCACCGACACGTAGAGGCAGATGATGTCGGTGTGCCTGGGATCGGTGTGGGGGCCGTTTTGCTTGGCTACCATATGGTTGTTCGGGAGTGGATCGGGAGGAGCTCGGAGATCAGGGCCACTTGCCGAGGGACTTGAGTATGGTGATGGCATCCCAGTGGCCTTGGTCGGCGGACTTGCGGTACCAAAAAATCGCAGTTTCGATACTCTTGGGGACACCACGGCCAAAATGGAAGCAGTTGCCGAACCAAAACTCACCATATTGATTGCCTTGCTCGGCCGACTTGCGGAGCCACGCATTTCCCTTGGTGAGATCTTTGGCAACTCCATATCCACAGAGAATACACACACCAGCCATCCACTGACCGTACGAGTTGCCTTGATCGGCCGACTTGCTACACCACTCATATGCCTTCTTGTGATCCTCCGATCCCACCCAACCAGCGTAGAAACACCTTCCCATTGCGAGCTGACAGTCACTGCGACCATCATTGGCAAGTTGTTCGAAGTCGCCCATTGCCTTGGTCTGATTTTTCGTGGTTCCAAATCCAAGGAACAAACACATGGCCAAGAGATACTTGCACAACCAGTCGCGCTCTGATCCCAGTTGGCATAGCTCAAAGAATTTGCGGGCCGCTGATGAATTCGATTTTCTGTCGCAAACTGACCATGCCAGACATTCGGCTTCCCCAAGTGTGAACTCATCCGATTTGTTGTCTCGGATGATCTTGACACCCTTCCGCTTGTCCTGTTGGGTTCCCCGGCCAAGATAATGCATCCAACCGACCATGTGGGTCGCGATGGGTTTCAGGACCTGGTCATCCGACTTGGTGCTGACTTCCTGCCAGAACCACAATGCGCTGCGGTCGCTTTGGGGAATTCCCACGCCAAGGAAACCGAGCCAGCCCATCTGGAAGGATGCTTCGAGGCTCCCGCGGTCGGCAGCGGCCTTGTAGAGCTGGGCGGCGAGCTTCCAATCTTTGTGGCGAGCAGGGAGACCCTCCGAGACCAACTTGGCAGCATTGAGACAGGCAGCGGGGTCACCTTGCTTGACGCGGGACAATAGGACGCCAGGTAGTCGGCGACGGGTGCTCTTGATGCCATCGAACACGAACTCGGCGGGCCGACTGGACTGGGACGGGGGCTGGTTGTTCACGCTGAGAGTGGCGAAATGGCTGGCAACCTGACTGACGGAAGGGGACTTGGCGGCGGCGGGAACGGCGAGAGCAGAGACAGCAGCTCGGTTGTATGGCTGGAGGACGGCAAGGATCTCGGTGAAGGCAGGGCGGGCGGCGGGATCTTGGGCCCAGCAGCGTTCGATGAGGGCCCAGATATCGTCGGGGATGCCATCGAGACGCTTGGGGCGCTTGCCGTTGCATGAAATGCGTTCGATAGCTCGGCCTAGCATGGCTTGTCCGTTGCTGGTGACCCAGACGGGTTTGGCATCGTTGAGGACTTCATACATTGTGATGGCGAAGGCGTAGACGTCGGTCTTCATGGTGGATCCGCTGGGATCATCGTCGTCCAGCATCTCGGGTGCAATGTAACCGTCGGTACCGCCGGTCGGGCCCATGGATCGGTTGCGGTCCAGCGAGGCAGAGGTGTGCTTGGTGCGGGACATGCCAAAGTCGGTGACGACGGCGTTGTTCAAGCCGTCCAGGAGGATGTTCAGGGCCTTGAGATCGCCGTGGATGATGCGGCGGGAATGGAGGTATGCCAGAGCCGATGCAGCTTGGAAGAGGAGACGGAGCTTCTCCTCGAGTGGGACATTGTTGTTGGCAACATGGTTGCGAAGGGTGCCGTTGGGCATGAACGGCGACACCATGAAGGGAGGAATCGGGTTGCCGTCATCGTCTTTGTCGCAGGCACCGAGCAGAGGGAGGATGTTGGGGTGGCTGAGCTGCTTCCAGATATCGATCTCATGGTTGTAGTCAGCGAGCTCCCGGTTGTTGTGGTTTCCAAGGAGCTGCTTGATGGCGACCTTGGAGCCAAAGTATGTGCCAGTGAAGACCTCGCCAAAGCCACCGCGGCCGATGGGGTTGGCTGAGCGGTCGGTGATGTCCCTGGGCGATATGTACCAGGACGGACGCTCGGGAGCGGGGCGGATGATGGCTCTGCTGGCCATGGTGCGAGAGATGGATGCTGGATGGATGCTCGTTGGTGATGACAATGGCAAATGGACAAGAGACAGAGAGGGAAGCCAGACCCAGGCAAGCCAACACTGGCAAGCCAAACCCTGGTCATCGAGCACACACACACACACGCAAGCCTGGCTCGATCCGATGATTTGCTGGCTGGAGTCGGTGTTACCCTACACTGCCACATACACTGGTGTTCCCAGCGATGTTCCGCATACTCCGTGATCAAGCTCAACCGCAAGGACACCCTATTCAGGTCCATATTCAGCACTGCCATCGAGCTTTTGCTCTCTGCCATCGAATCCGAGTACAACAAGCGAGCAATGAGATCCGGCACTCCCGCTCACACCGCGATGATCGACATGATTCGATCATTATGAAGTCTCGCAGGGATCAGGTCGACTACGTGCCGAACCTCCGCACGACATGCAGCGGCACAATCATCTGCGAGCAACTCAGCACATCCCGCACCGACGATGCGCCTGGCCCCGCCTCGATTCCAGTTGTCAAGATCGGAATCATCTCCGTTGTGTTGCTGCGCCTCCCTTGATCCCAGCCAGCCTGCAAACGAAGCCTCTTCAGCCACAGCCGCCTCTGATGATATTCGCGGGAATCGACCATGTCTCCAATCTCACTCCATGCTAAAATGCAAGCATCGATGCAATTCTCAACGATCCTGGATGATCTGTATTGTGGTGCTGTCAAACTCGCATCCGTCAACAGTCGGCATTCACGCTGCTGTGCATTTCCTGGTGCAGTTTCCGCAAGTTTCTCGAGCGCTTTTGCTTCCGAAGGATACTTTTTTTCATTCCCAAGCCCGTTGCGCAGACGGCGCAGTGATGTGTCTGCACTGCGATGGGATCAGTAGCGTCTTCGTCCTGGCGAGCGAGATCGACGGCGGGCCTCTGGCGAGCGCGAGCGCCATCTGGGTCGGCCTTCGTCGCGTCGTCGGTCGTCGTATCGACCGCCCCGATATCCGCGATCGTCTCGGGGGTCTCGGAAGTCTCGGGAGTCCCGAGGGTCGCGGAATTCTCGGCCGTCTCGGCCTCCGTCTCGGCCTCCGTCTCGGCCCGCATCTCGTCGTCGGTTGACGCCTTTCTCCTGGAGTTCTTTGACAGTCTGCCGGATCTTCATGTAACCCAAGTGCATCTAGAGTCCGGCCCAAGCACGTTAGCTTCTGGATGAGACGTATACGCCTTTCGAAAACACTAGCATGCTATTGCCTGGCAATTGCCTGAACAAACCACAGCCTAATCTGCTGGGCCAATGGAGCTCCGTGCCTACCTTTCCGCCAAAGTGATCCGCTGCGATTGGGCCAGTCCACCATATACAGCAGAGTCAATATGGAGAATGTGAAAAGGCAAGGGCAACTTGGCCACGCCAAACCAGACCAAACCAGACCAAACCAGACCAAACCAGACCAAACCAGACCAGACCAGACCACATCTACGCATCGTTATCGGATTGACGCTGTTGCTGGAGGGTGTGTTGCTTCCCACCAACACGCAAACAGTACGTTACCTAGCCGGCGGTCGCTGTCAAACACCGACAAGAAAGCAGAGCAAACGTCGCAGACCCGCAGCTTCTGTTGCTGCGAGGTGGTTTCGCTGCTGATATACTGCTTCAACTCCCGCTACGGACACATGGACGAGCGTAAGCGGTACTCAACCCAAGGCTGTTCTGACATGCATACGCGCATTGAAGCGAATCCAATCAGGCGCACCTCTTTCCTGGCCTTCCGCTCCTGGATCTCTTCAAGATCTTTCAGAACCCGCAGGGCATTGGAAACCTCGCCATCTTCAGCTGCAGGCCATTGGCGGTGGGTGGATTATGATGAGAGAGTGAGCACGAGTCACAATATAGGTGTATGCGACCGATGACCTGGAGCTACAGCCACACCGAAACCAAAGTGCATCGCCCGGCGCGCCAACACACCAAGTTTTTCAGTTTCGTCGACCAGAGACGTGATCTCGGCATTGGCATCGGCGATCTCCTTCATCTGTCGAGGAGAGTCGAGAATGGTTATTTTCCCCCTGTGGGCAACGAGCCTATTCCGCTTCGTGCATCGGCAGTGCCTCATAGAGATGCTTTTGCGTCCGCTTTGTTCAGCCATCTTGCCGCCACTTGCCATGTTGATGCCGGCGTCTTCGGGATTCTTGTCCAGACGCTTTTGTGCACTATGGATCTTTCGGTCGCACTCGGCAATAAACTCGTTCATGTTTCGGCACCACTCTTCTTCGTAGTTCACATTCCGGTCTCGTTTGCGAGCATCCTCGTAGTCCTTCTTCAGCTTATCCGAGTGGATTTTGGTACAGGCGCCTACAGATGCAGTCGGGGGGGGGATGTCAGCTCTGCGGCAAGGGCAGTCCAGCCCAGACCGGATAGCGATCACGATAGCCTTCTGCCATCACGGAAAAGAAATACAGCGGACGAGGCGGCAAAGTATATGCTGCAAACTAGCGAGATCGCTCGGCTGGCGCACTTACCGAGGTCCATTTTCTGAATCGTATCGACGAGTTGGTCAAGCGAACAGATCGTCAGATAATCGTGGCCATCCTCTGATCTCGGCCAAGCAGGTCCTCCCATTCACCCTCGTCTCGAACATCTCGCGGTGCTCCGGACATACCGTATTCCTAGACAACCAAGGGAGGGATGAAGCGTCAGCGACTCATCGTCGTCGAGAAGCAGCCATGTGAGCCCCATTCTGACAGTGCTCCATCCGAAGCTTTGGTAGACTTACGTGAACAGTTCATGAGGACATACTGGCCAGTCCGATCGAAAGTCATTCGATCAAATAGAGCAACAAGGTGCGTCAGACAAATCCTGACCCGCACAAGTGTTTGGAAACGCCTGGAAGTGCACGACAGAGATGCTCGACTGCCTCCCAGATATGGCCTTACATCCACACAGGTAGTTTTTGCAAACCTTGGGGTCGTCGAAACGCAGATTATCGGGGGTTCCGCCTGCCGGCGTGATCGACGAGGCAAGGGAAGGTCAGTGCAGCACTGATACCGAGGGCTACAACGCAGGCAGCCTTGCGAGAGTTGAGAGATCGTTTGGCTACCGCGATGGTGGCCAGGCCTTACCGAGAGCTTCCTTGCCCATAAGCTGCTCCAGCAGCTTTCTCTGTTCGGCGGCACTCATGGCTGCAGGTATGCGGGGGAGGCAGGAGGCCGGTGCGGATGCAGATCGGCGGCAGATCGGCTGGGGATCGGCTGCAGATCGGTCGCTGACCTGCCGGCGCTTGGCTCGCTGTGCCACGGCCTCAAAAGCCTGTCTGTGCCGCGCCAGCACCAGCTCGTCTCTCGTCCGATCTCCGTCGCCTCTGCCCTCTATCATCACAGACAACGCCTCCCAAGATGCTTATCAAGGTCAAGGTAGGGTGCACGCTGCCGGGCCACCCCGAGGTCGCCGGCCTCGACGTCCTTGGTCCGTTGGACATTTTCTGCACGGTGTCTTTATGTCGCCGAACGCTGCTTGGCCTTTCCCCGGGCTGACATCAACTCCTGCTCTGTCTTGCCGGACCACGGCTACTCTCTCCCCAGACCCTTACCGGAAAGGAGGTGAGACTGAATCGTGGAGTGTTGCCGTGCAATCGAACGTCCCTGCCAGTTCCCGGCAAGCCCGCCCCGTAGTTGTCTGTTGGTGTTCACCGAGCCGCCTCCCGTCGGCATCTGGCATTGCCATCCGGTATCACCCGGCATCACCATTGCCCTCTGTCCGGACCACCCAGATCGAAATCGATATCGAGCCGTCAGACACCGTAAGTCGATTATCACTCGGCCCCTTGGCTTGTGCTGGCACATTTCATGCTGGTTGGCATCTCTGTCGGTGTGAACGCACGGCGAATTGCGCCACTGATTCTTGCCGCTCGACAGATTGGCCGTATCAAGGAGAGAGTTGAAGAGAAGGAAGGCATTCCTCCTGCTCAGCAGAGGTGAGAGCGTGACGGATAATGTAACAGATCACCGGGACGCAAGAAGCATCGTCAGCTCAAGAAACTGGAAGCTGCACCGAGATTCGCCGAGCTGCGACATGCCGTATCCGGGGCCGTTCGGGCTCGCAGCCGACCGCTGGAGCCGCAGCCTTCCAACGCAACAGCTCCCGCCGCGGACATACTAACGTACACCTCCGTCTACCAACCATCTTGCTAGATTGATCTTTGGTGGAAAGCAAATGTATGTATCGCTCCGCAGCCTTAATTGTCGACCAGCCGATCTTGCCCAGACGCACGCTCATGCTCGCCATCATCGCCATCATCGCCTAACCACTGCCATATTATATTTCCGCCGCCTCGGTATAGGGCCGATGACCGAAGCGTCGTAAGCTACAACGTTGAGGCTGGCTCTGTCCTGCATCTCGTTCTGGCCCTGCGTGGTGGATGCTAGACCGCCGCCCTCTCCGAACCGATCCCGGCTGCCCAGGCCGTGTGTGTTGACCAGTCCGAGCATTGTCCTCGGGCCCTGACCCTGGCCTTGAAATAAAAGCCCAGATCACTCCAGCCTTTGTGAGCAAATACATAGATCGGTCCTTGACTTCTTGCTCCCTTGCCGGTGTTCCGATCGGTAGCGTCCATTCTACTTTGCCTTCTTCTTCTTTGTCTTGCTGAGATACGACGCAAAGACATCCACTACCTGGGCCCTTGGCTTGGACGAGCCTTTTGGCGTTGCCGATGCTGATGCTACGGCCGCCGCTCGGCTTTCGCCATCGTTGAGGGCTGGGACCAAGAGTGGGGGCAACGATGTGTGAATCGAGGGCTGACAACGATTCAAGAGAGAGGGCAGCGACTCTGGGCCCAGCATCATATATTACCTTTTTCCGCAGCAATCTGGGCTTCCTCCTGTCTCTTCTTCTTGGCAGCAACTGACTTTTGGACGTCTGCCAGCCTCGCTCGCTTGTTTTCAGGTGTTTTGTAAAGGCTGCCGAGTCTATCAAGCAAGCGGTAAGGGGGGGGGAGGATCAGATCGCGGCAGAACCAGTCGAGTGCCTGGACCAATGTCGATGCACATTATCGGATGCTGATACGCATCGATCCCGCCGCACTTGCAGGTTCCGGGGCAACGAATCATCGCCATAGCTCCATCGGTGGTTGGCAAGTAAGCAGCAAATGCGGATATTACTTTGGTTTGGCGGCAGTCGAAGCGCCATCGTTCGTGGAGGCCTCGGCCGGCAGCCAGCTGTCCACGAGCTTTCGGGCCAGATGCGCCGAGACCTCTGCCTTTGTCCTGAGCGCCTCGACGTCCTCGGGCATGGTGCGCTGCAGTGGTTGCGATCGTCGACACCAGGCATCGCTGGGCTCTTGTCCCCGAGCAAATGGATCTGCATGTGCATCAGTGTGTGTGTGTGTGTGTGGATTACATAATGTGCGACTTTTTTGTTTTTTTTTGGAAACGCAAATCGCATCGCACATCAGGACGGCCCGCCTCCCAGTCGTCGAGCTCCGAGCATCGAGCAGCGAGCACGGATCGAGCTCCGAGCACCAACCGGCTGCACAAATTCCAGGTGCGTGATAGCCAGACGCAGGGCCGCCTTGCTTGGCCAGCCGGTGCCAGCAGTATGAGTGATCGCGACGCAAACGACATCACCAACCCCATCGACATTGTCGATTGATGCCCTGCTGCCGTTTTTCAATGTATGCTCCGATGCAGACCAGTCCTCCACAGCAAGTCGAACCAACTTTGAAAAACAGACACAATGAGCGAGCCCGTTCACCTCAAATCCAGGTAACGAGCGCGCTGAAATGCTCTGCATCGTATGCGACTCTGCTAATGTGCGCTTGCTGAATAAACGCCCGACTGAACAATCTCGATCGGTGCCAACTTTATCCACTCCGATGCGACAATTCAACCCCTCGATACGATGATGCCTGCATATTGTCGACGGCGATCACTCTCGGCGTGGTGGCTCCCGTGTGCTTGCGCGGTCATTTCGCAATCGATCAACAGCTTCGATATCGAGAAGAGCCTCGAGGAGATCTACACCGGTGGCAAAGTCGTTGTCACCAAGGACAACAAGACCCTGATCACCACCATCGGAGAGGACGTTCGCATCATGGACCTGGAGAGCGGTCAGATCGTCCATACTCTTGAAGGGGTAATGCTGCTGCAGCCGCAAGGCATCCTCCGAATGTCACCATAGCAGCCGAGGAACGGCGGCGTGCGAGGCTACCCAGAGGTCCCTCGGATATGCAATGAGCGCTGCATGTACCGCTCCCACCGGTTAGTCCTGGGCAATCAACACACCGAGATGATTAACAAGGCCCGCTGACTCTGTCTCATCGACACACTCTCCGCAGGAGGCCGATGTTGTGACCTGTTTGGTCGCCAGACCCGAGGGCAACCATCTCGTCACAGCGAGCCGAAGTTTGTTGCTCCGAATATGGGAGATTGCAACCGGCAAGGAGATCCGGAGCTGGAAGGTGGGCAAAATAGACACCGCCGGGTCTGCTGGAGGGGCGTCGTGAGCGCTTCCAAGGGAAACATTCCTAACGATCCTGTCCTCGAACACGCCCTTCCTCTCTCGTATTGACCTCGTCGCCTGGATCGCGTGCGTTCATCAAATATTCGCCGATGTTTGGACTGATGCCTTGAATCTGTAACGAAAACTCGGGCAAACCTTGTGATATGTGCCATGAATGCGACACGGCTCAAAGGCTCACCAAGCTCCTGTCCTGACCATGGACTTTGACCCCACGTCAACCCTGGTGGCCACGGGCTCAGCCGATAGCACAATCAAGCTCTGGGACGTTGATCGCGGATTCTGCACCCACAACCTGACCGGCCATAGCGGCATCGTTTCCATCGTCAAATTCCATCCAAATGCCAAACAGCTGAAACTCGTCTCTGGCGCGGACGACTGCACGATTCGCATTTGGGATCTGACCGAGAAGCGGTGAGGACGGGCGGTGGACAATGGGCGATGGGTGGTGGGTGTATTTGGTGCTGTTCATGGTGATGAGGTGGACCTGGGAGCCTCGCCGCCCAAACCTTGCATGGCTCGAGAGGCGTTTGGACATGGCGCTAATCTGTGTTTGCATCGTGTCTTCTGATGGCATTCGGGTCTCCCAGGTGCATCTCCGTGCTCGACTCGCATGTCAGTGTCATTCGTGGCTTGGACTTTACAAAGGATGGCAGCCAGCTCATCAGCTGCGCTCGCGACAAAGTCGTTAATCTCTGGGACTTCAAGTCCGGCAACCTTCTCAAGACGCTTCCCATCCTCGAGGCAAGTTGAGCCGAGCGTGTTTTGCAAGATAGTCGCCAGCATGATCGTGATGCGATCCCTCCGCCCTCTCGATATTGTCATGGCCGGAAAGCGTCTGGCTTGAACGGGCTGCTGACTCGCCATCAATCACCGTCACTGCTCTGCTGGAACCGATGGACCTGTCCTTCTCGCAGTCGGTTGAGGCTGTCGGTGTTCTGACGGCTGCTCCCCACGGCGTGCAAGCATCCAAGGACGATCTGTTCATTTATACTGGAGGCGACAAAGGTATGGTATTTCCGCTGGCTGCTCTTCCTGCCTGTCCCGTCGACCTGTCCAACGAGCAGCGTCTGGCTATGGACGTCCTCGTCAAAGGAGCGCTATTCAAACGGTGCGTGCATTGTTCCCTGCTCCGCTCAGGCTTCATCCGTATATGGAACGTCAGGACGGGTCAGTGCGTTGCCCAGGACAAGTCGGGTGTGATCGGCGGTCATACGATTATGGATGTTCAGTAAGTAGCACACTGGGATGTCGTGGCGGCTTGGATGCATCCCGATCGATTGCAGTCACCGATAACATGATTGCAGCTTAATCACGATCGGGCTCGGTCAAATAAGGGGGGCGAATCGCCCGAATGTGCCGATAGCTGATGTATACTCATGCATTCTCGTCCAGACTGCTCAAGTCACGGAACCAACTGATGGCGGTGACCAGCGACCAGAACCTGTTCTTCTTCAACGGCACGACTCTCGATAAAGTCAAGCAAATTGTGGGCTACAACGATGAAATCCTGGACGCTACCTTTGTCGGGCCCGACCATACCAAAATTGCCGTCGCCACCAACAGCGAGCAGGTTCGTCCCCACCCTTCACACGTCGTTACCAGGAGCCAACAGATGAGAGGGAGAGGGACGTGCAGTGTCGTGATCGGTTTGGACCTGTGACCGATGTACTGCCATCGACAACATTCATAGAAGTGGGCGTCATTCTCAATGAATCGTTGCCCTCCATCATCCAGATCCGCATCTTTGATCTGGAAACCACTGACTGCGAGATCCTCCAAGGACACAAGGAGATGGTCATCTCGCTCGACAAGTCGTCGGACGGCACGCTACTGATCTCTGGCTCCAAGGACCATCGCGCCCTGGTGTGGCGGATGAACGAGCACTCCAAGTAAGTGCCATTCCGTTCGCTATTGGCCATGACGATGATGATGTCTGCCTTTGATCGCAGTCGCGCTCAAGGACCATTTTGCTGTACTATGGATTGCTGCTGTTCAGATAGCTGATCCTGTCAATGGGACGATTTGCAGATTTGATTGTGTCGGTGAATGCGTTGGCCACACAGAAGCTGTTGGCGCCGTTGCATTTTCTCGTCGTTTCTCCAGCTTCGCCGTAACTGGCTCGCAGGACCGAACGATCAAAGTCTGGGATTTGTCTACGATAGGTGGGCTTGGCGATCCTGTGCGCAGAGTCCACACTCGGCTGCGACCCTGTTGTTCGTACGTCGCATGGTGGCAGCGATGTGCTGTGGTTCGCTGACATGTGTGCCTCCTCACAGCCGATGACCACATTGCCAAGCTCAAGACACTCTACACGTTCCAGGCTCATGAAAAGGACATCAACTCAATCGCTATTGCCCCGAACGACAAGGTCTTTGCCACCGGCTCACAAGACAAGACTGCCAAGGTCAGCAAAGCCTTGCTGGAACGGCGGGTGTACCGCGATTTGGACCCAGGGTGAAATGGTTGGAGTGCTCGGTGAACGCTGTATTCACGCATGATCGCTTGTTGGTCTGCTGGCAATATTGAATTGTCACTAGATCTGGTCGGTCAGCGACGGATCCCTGCTTGGCGTCTGCAAGGGCCACAAGCGCGGTGTATGGTGCGTTGAATTTTCACCTGTCGATCAAGTCCTGGCAACATCCTCCGGCGACAAGACCATCAAACTATGGTCCATCCGCGACTTTACCTGTCTGAAGGTAAAGCAGTCGGCCGGTCTCTGGAGGAGCACCGCGTCGGGCCTGTGGGGGATTGCTGTCGAGGAAACCTATTGAAGCCGATACTGACCATACGCCGCCGGACATGCCCACATGACCGTTCATCCATCCATACTTTGGGCTCGCTAGACTCTGGAGGGGCATTTGAACTCTGTGCTCCGGGTGCGCTTCATTTCCATGGGCATGCAGCTTGTCTCGAGCGGCTCCGACGGTCTTGTCAAGCTCTGGACCATCAAGACGAGCGAGTGCGTCGAGACTCTCGACAAGCACGAAGACAAGGTCAGTCAATGCCATCCGAGCCAAACAATGACTGCATGCTCCGGCAGACGTGGCTGTCTCAACTTGCATACATCCTTCTATCTAATCGCGCTCCAATACTGCTCCCTGTGTAGGTGTGGGCACTGTCTGTGCGCAAGGACGAGAAGCAGATTGCCTCTGGCGGCGTCGACTCGGCCATTCATCTGTGGAAGGACGTGACGATCGAGAAAGAGGAGCAGAAGCAGGCCGAGAACGAAAACAAGGTGCTGAAGGAGCAGGATCTTTCCAACTTCCTCTTGAAGAAGGATTATCGGAACGCGGTGTTGCTGGCGCTGGAACTCCGGCAGCCCATGAGGCTGCTCAAGATCTTTTCGCAGTTGATCGAGGCCAAGGATGATTCCGACAGTCTGCTTGGATCCAAGGCTCTGGAGCTGGTGCTCGGCAACCTCGAGGACGACAAGGTATGTTGCCGATGGGTGCTCTGCATTGCCCTGAACAACCAGTGGAAAGAACAGCGATGCAAATGCAAATGCAAATGCAAATGCAAATGCAAATGCAAATGCAAATGCAAATGCAAATGCTACTCAAGACTGATACATTCCCTTTCTTGTGGGCGCGCCGACTAGATCGAATTGCTTCTGCTCTACGTCCGAGACTGGAACACCAACACCAAGCACTCACAGACCAGCCAGGCGATTCTTCGTGTAGTTCTGGAGAAGCTGCCTCAGGAGCGCATTCTGGGGCTGGCAAAGTCCAAGGAGATCCTCGAGGCACTGCTGCCGTACACCGAGAGGCACTACCAGCACGCCGACCAGCTCATGTCGGGCAGCTACCTTATCGACTACACCCTGCATGCCATGGATAATCTGCTGCAGCTGGATGAGAACCTGGAAGACGAGATGGACGACAACTAAGGTTCCGCACGACTGGCCACTGATATGTTATGCTCGTTGGGCAACGGATGGTGGTGCGCAGCGTATTGGTGGGAGATCGGTTGCCTGAACCTTGATCAAACAGCGGAAATACGAGTTGGATAGACGCTTGGAGCGACGTCCGATATCCTCGAGCAGTGGCTGATTCTCGGAGTGAGTCCTTTTCTTGTTCGTGCCTTTCGCCTCTCCCATCGGTTCGCTTCGGATGGAAGTTCCTGGCGACGACTTGTCCGAGAAGCGACCCATGGCACAGCACAGAGCGTCTCAGTAATTTGGCTCAGCAAGATATCGTTTTATTGTCTCACGTAAAGGAGAGGCAGGCGGAGAAGGGGGGCGGAAGGGGGATGCCGGAGTGGCGGTATCGAGGGCACAGCCGATGCCAGCGTCATGCAAAGGGCAGCACGGAGAAAGGCGGCGGGTATGCAGCGGGGTGGCGACCGCATAGCCAAGGAGGAAAGTCATCGACCCGATGGACGCCCCCCTCGCGCAGGCATCTGGCCCCGACTGCCTCCAGCGTTGTAAGATCCGGGACGAGTGCATTCATTCTAATCCTTGTTGCTGTATTCGCGAGCCTGCTGCCGAACTCGCTCACGATAGGCCTCCTTGTCTTTCTTGAAGAGCAGATAGGCGTCGTGCTGGGCTGGCGAGTCCGGGTTGGGGCTGTCGAGCAGATCCTGGATGCCCAGAAGGATCTGCTTCAGGGTGATGGAGGGTTTCCAGTCCTGCTCCTCGTTCAGGATCGACAGGCAGACGGTGCCGGACGGATAGACATTTGGATGGAAGAACAGGCCTGAGTTGGCAACAAACTGGCACTTTGGCGGCTTCTGGGGGTAGTCTTCAGGGAAGATGAGGACGAGCTTGTAGAGGCCACCCTCCCAGTCGGTGTTGGCTTTGCCAGGAATGCCGGCGCTCCACCGCATGAGATTCAGGTTGCCGTTGCTATCCTTTTCGGGACGGGCATAGAAGCCGAATGCTGGTCGCAAAGATGATGGAAAGACAAGATTGCAATATCGCAGCAATGAAATTTGGCGATCGGATGATCCGAGGGTTCGTGGGATTCGTTGCGTGAGATTGGCGATCGAGGAGGAAGTGCCAGGCAAGCAGTATAGCGTTGTCCATCGGAAGAGTGTCGTACACGGTGAGATCGCATGTCGTAGTAGGGAGATCGCAGGTCGAGTCGGTGAGTATTTGGAGAATGCGGATCGCCAAGGCATACGATGGAACATGAGGCATAGACATCATGGCAGAACGAGGCATAGACATCATGGCAGAACGAGGCATAGACATCATGGCAGAACGAGCACCGCCAATCGCATCTCCATCCTCCGAGCAGCCAAGCCGATCTGACCGGAATAGTCCTGGCACGACTGTGTCTGTTGGTGCTTGGACGCCACCGGGTCGGTTCCTTCCCGGACAGACAGTTGCCGGAGCGAGGTGATACGTACGCTGGTCCTTTCTCCACTGTTTTCGCTCCTCGGCCAGACGGGTTTGGCAAATGATGGACATGATGGACTAATCAGACAGAGGTGTTGGTGGGATGCGACAGGGACTATTCGTGTGAGTGTGCGCGGATAATGCTGCTGCAGATACTGCTGCCGATACTGCTGCCGGTACTGCTGTCGCCGCTGCTGCTGCTGCGTCGGATCGGTGGCTCAGCCAGGCCAGACCTGAGAGGATCGGATGGGTGCGTTCGGGGGCCGCCAGATCAATGACAAGTCAGCCAGGCCGCCCAAAGCAGGGATGAGGGGAGGCACGCGCGTGTGTGTGTGTGGGACGGGCGGCTTGATCCGGCGGCTCGAATGCGCGGCGCGATGAAATTAATGATGACATAAGCGGCGCACTTTTTTTTGCCCCAGACACGAAGCAGTGTCGGAAGGCGAAAATCGGTCAAGCACACCAGGCGATCGACGACAGCGACAGGGTCTGGCACGCACATCTCTTCGATTCGGCCAGCAACAGCAAAAGCAGCATCGACAGCGATAGCAGTAGCAGCAGCAGCAGCAATAGCAGCAGCACCTCCACACCACGGGTATTCTGCTCTGTACAGATCGATTTTCAAGCAGCTTCGATCAGCCGGCCCTCTGCCTCCCCTCGGTTGCCGCTCATCACCGCAACCTCCACCTAAATCCGCACCGATTCGATAAAGCGAGCATCCTGTGAATATGGCCAAGAGCAAGTCGAGTCAGCTCGCCAAAGCGAGCAAATCCAGCGCGCCGCCCAAATCCAACACGGGCACCATTGCCAAGAAGCAGAAGAGCCAGGCACATGTCAAGTCCAAGGTCCAGGAGGAGCCCGAGGACGAGGTATTGGATGAAGCCGAGGACGGCGCGGACGACAACGGCGACTCGGACGATGGCTGGGAGTCTGATGACAGCAACATCAAAAACGACGATGACGACGACGACGACGACAACGACGACAACGACAACGATGGTGATGAGATCGATGGAGACGACGATGGCCAAGACGAAGATGAGGGCGAGGGGGCCTCGCCTCGCGGCGCCAAGCGAGCCAAGAAGGATGACGAGGACGACAAGTCAGGTTCGTGGCAGCGGTACTTGTGCTCTAGGATGAAAAATGTATTGTCCGAATACTCGTGAGGCTCCTATGAGCGGGTTTGTTGCCTGTTTTCTGGTTTCTAACCCCAAAGTCGATGTGGCAACTCGTCCCGCAGTAGAAAAGTCTCGGCCAGATCGCGAGGGCCAGAAGGCTCTGCTCCTCGAGCGCAAGGCTCAGAAGCCCAATGCGCCGCTTGTGCTCAAGATCAAAAAGCTTTGGGAGCGACTGCGGGTCAAGAAGCTGACAGCGAAGGAGCGCGCGCCGTTCATGGAGGAGATGATGGGACTGGTCACCGGCAAGATCCACGATGTAAGGATAGAAAGGGCGGATTGCAACTGCCTGTGGCATGCTGGTGCATTTGTATGGGCCGTGGTGTGATCATGAGCTAACTGACCTCCATGCGACCGATGGTGCCCCACAGATCATTTTCAAGCACGATGCCTCACGCATTGTGCAGTCCATTCTCAAGTACGGCACGTTGGACGACCGCAACATTGTGGCTGCGGAGCTCAAGGGCTACTATGCCGAGCTGTCCAAGAGCCAGTATGGGCGCTTTATCGTGTCGAAGATCTTGAACTATTGGTGAGTCACGCTGCAGGAACAGCCCGACACGATGGCGTTATGGCGCAGGAACAATGAATGTGGGCTAAAGGGTGCTCGAGAGCAGCTTTGTTGCAAACGCAGCGCCGTCCACGGGCACAGCATGATCCCAAAGGCGCCCAAATCAGCACTCGGATCCGCGGTTGAGTTTCTGACCCGTATCTGCAAACTCGGCTTGCACTTGGTCCCCCACCAGCCCCAAATATCGCAACAACGTTATCACGGAGCTGTACGGCAATGTTCGCAAGCTCATTCGCCACCGCGACGCATCGCATGTGCTGGAAGAAGCTTACTCGCAGTTTGCGAATGCACAGCAGCGAACGGCGCTGATCGAGGAGTTCTATGGCCCAGAGTTTAGCATCTTCAAGAGCAAGGGCTCGAAGAGCGTCTTTACGATTGTCCAGGAGAATCCCGCAAAGAAGCCGTCGATCGTGAAACATCTGCGCGAGAGTCTGACGGGCTTGCTAGAGAAGGGCTTCAGCAGCATTGGCCCATACACAATCGTCCATCGAGCCCTGCTGGAGTACATGCAGCTCACCGATGAGAAGGGCCTGAACGAGATGATTACGCTGGTGAAGGAACACCTCGCCTCGATCTTGCACACCCGCGAAGGCTCACAAGTTTGCCAGCTGGTGATCCTGCACTCGACCACCAAGGATCGCAAGCTTATCATCAAGTCGTTCAAGGAGTATGTGATCAAGATTTCCAAGGAGCAGTACGGACATGTGGCTCTTTTGACGCTCTTTGACTCTGTGGACGACACCGTCCTGCTCAAGAAGGCGGTCGTCGGCGAGTTGGTAGCCGGCACGCCGATTGTGGCTGGCGGCGAGGGCAACCTGCTCGACCTGGCCAAGGACCAGTATGCAAGCCGTGTGCTGCTGTTCCTGCTCTGCGGCCGCAATCCCAAATACCAGCCTGCATACATCATCAAGGAGATGGCCCAGCTGGACGAGGTCCGTGCCAAGACATCCAAGAAGGACGATGTCCAGCGGCGGGCTGAGATGCTGGAGGCCATCTCGGAGCCGCTGATAGCAGTGGCCGTGAAGAACGCCAATTTGCTGATTCGCGACAAGTACGGCTCGCAGGTTCTGCTCGAGCTCTTCCGGACCAGTCAAGGTTCGTATCCGCTGTGTCAGGGAGCGTGCGGGTAGGCGGCAAGGGCAGTTGGGTGTGGGAAGCGACGGCGGTATCGCTGTTGCAGAAGGAGCGCACACTGAGGGGTTCCCTAGTACCGTCTTGGGCGGGATGTGGGAGCACAGGCCACACAGGCCACACAGGCCACACAGGCACTCACGATACCGAACTTGTTTCATGGCACACCAGGAGACAAGGCCGCCCTGATCGAGGCTGTTGCCGCGTTGGTCGAGGGCACCGGATCAGCCAAGCAGGCTGAGAAGTCCGGCGAGGACAAGTCAGGAGCGGCTTCTGGCGAAGTGTTCCATCCCATCAAGAAGCTCCACGCCGAGGCAACGGCTGCCAAGAAAGCTCAGGCCGAAGAGGGTCTGGATCTCGACACCCACGTCTTTCTCCACTTCCCCGCCTCGCGCATCGTCAAAGACATGATTGCGGGGTCGTGGGGCGGCAAGAAGAGCGAAAGCCAAGAGGTGTCCAGCGAGCCTGCGCGCTCGGAGCAGTCGATCCAGTTTGCTCGGGCAGTGACAGCCAAGATCCAGGACCACATTCCGTTCTGGATCGGGCAGGCGGCGCATGACCCGCACCACACACAGCGCCTGTCGTTGATTCTGCTGGCGCTTCTCGAGACCGAAGACGCCGAGGTCCACGCGATCTTCAAGAGCAAAGCGAGCAAGACCGTGATTGCAAAGGCCCAGGATGCCATCGCCGCATCCAAGCAAGACCCGCAACCGGCAGCAAGCGACAACAAGAAGCGCAAGAGCGGCGACAGGGCTGCCAAAAAGGGTGCCGAGAGCGAGTCATCCAAGGGGGAGGTCAGGGCAACGTCCATTGAGCAGTTTGTCCGCAAGATTGGCGAGATTGCCAAGGCATAGATCATGGAAACACGACCGCTGGACCGATGCAAGTACAGATCGCCCCGGCCTGGAGATGGGTGGGCCTGGCTGCGCAAGCGGCACACCAACACGGCTGGGCCGCCAGCCTGACGGGCCAACAAGCAGCGGCAGACGGCCCGCGCCAGATGCTGAGCAAGCACGTTGCAGGGGAAGGATGGTGTGGCGACCTGTCCGGCCCTGGTCATGAGGGTCGTGGCAGCCTTGGAGCCGAGCGACGAATGCGTGCCGGGGTGCGTTCGAGATGTGGTCAAGATGTGGTCGAGATTCGTGCCGGGATGCAGTCGAGATGTGGTCGATCTGCAGCATGGCCACGGCCTCCTGGCGATAGCAATGCGGTGGCGTTGGAGGCACATCGTCAACAGTCACGACGGGGCCAGGAGCGTGCTTGGGGCTCAGGCAACGAGACAGGAACGTGGTGGGACGCGCATGGCGGTGCGACGCGAGCGGCAGCCCAAAAACGTGTTTGGCGGTGGCGTCATGCGCGACCGCGGCGGCGGCGGCGGCGGTGACACACGGCGAGCGTCGCAGTCTCTGTCGACAGCAACAGCGCAGTCCAGCTGTCATTGCCATTGCCGCGCTGCGTGCGACCGCGTCACACAGCCGCGTCACACAGCCGCGTCCACGTCCGCTGCGCCGCGCCGGCCCTTCGCCCTTGTCCTGTCCTCCGGCACCGTCCTTTTTAGCGGCGTGCTCCGTCCGCCCAGACTTCCTTCTGATCTGCGATCGGGTCTCTCCTGTTTCCCCAAGCCCGTCTCTGCTTCCTGATTCCTTCGCAGTCGACCCGCCTCCATCTGCCTGCATCTGCCTCCATCTGCCTGCATCTGCCTGCACCTGCCTGCACCTGCGCCCATTTGCATCCAGCCACACCAGTCCCAGCCGCATATCGCACACGATGCTGACTCTGCAAGAGGTCCTGAACGACTCGGTAGCCGACAATGGCGTCGATGATGAGACCGACATCCCCATCGAGCACACCACCCTGCCATACAACGTCCGCACCTGGACCGGTCTGCATGTCGCCACCTGGCTGCATCTCAACGGATTTTCGCTGCACTCCTCCAACCTGAACAGTAAGACCGCGACTGTCCTCTGGGTTCTGCTTGTCGACCAGCATGTCGCTCGCCACCGATCTGTCCAGCGCAACCTTGTCTCCAGTCCCGATCGACACCTGCTGATAGTTTCTTTCTCCCACTCCATGTCCTTGTATCGGTACATCCTCCATGGCTGTATTTGCCGTACCCGTCATGATCCCCAATATCTGCCACTATGTTTGTCCGTCCTTGTCCGTGTTTGGCGTTTCTCTGTCAACAGATAGCTTGACTGGAAATCACCTGCTCAAAATGACAAGCGAGGACCTCAAGATCATCCTGCGCATTGCCGACTGGGAGCAGCGCATGAAGCTCTGGCGTGCCATCGAAAAGCTGCAGCTTCGCCAGCAGATGCTGAGCTCCAACGAGTACAGCCGCCCCGCCACCAAGAGCGTTGTGCGCGAAGACCAGCTCCAGTATCCGTGCAAGGTCCACCTGTCCTCCCAGGAAAAATCCGTCATGGAGGTGCGCCGCCGCCCTGTGGCCGCCCAGGACCGCTGGCGAAAGCTTTCCGACCTGGATCTCAAGTCGGACATCAGCTATCCGCGCCGAGAGTCTGGCTACAGCTCAACCGGTACGTGCGAATCATGTTCTCGCAGAGCCAACGTGTTTCGCCAAGATTCCATCTCCGCGCTGTTAGATCGCCACACTCTACCACCGTTCCGTCGGCTCCGTCCTCGTCATTGGCCTCATTCGTTCCACCCCATGCTCCACAACCCAGCAGCCTCCGAGTCTGAGGAGATTCTCACAGAGTCCAAGGAAAAGCACCTGGAATGCCTCAAGATCTTTGAAGAGTCGCTGCAGGCCAAGGTTCTGCTTGGCAGCTGGGGCTACAGCAACTGTTCGCTGATTCAGCTCTCGGACTCCGAGATGGCCCTTGCTATGGAGCTGCTCGAGCACAACTCGTCACTCCAATCACTGACGCTCTGCTGTAAGGATACACGATTGCGATGCTGCCTCTCTGTTTGCATTAGCTCAGGGTAGATCTTGCCCAGTATTGCAGCGGACTCGTCGGTGTGCTGATAATCCCCTGTACCGTAACCCACAACAAAACAGACAACGGCATCAACGACGAAGGCGCCAAGCTGATTGCCCAGGCCCTGTCAAAGAACACCACCCTCAAGGAACTCGACCTCAGCTGTGAGTGGCGTCAGCTTTGGGATGCTGTCGTGGGTCGCCTCATGGCCTCGGTTGCTCATACTGCGGCCCCTAGTGAGCCTTACTGACTGCTCCACGACGTCTTCAACCACACCGTCGCTCCTGTACGCAGCCAACTGTATTGGGCCCGTTGGAGCTCAGGCAATCGCCAACACCCTCGTCCATCACAACACCACCCTGACTTCTCTCCGACTGAACTGTGAGTGTGCCACGGTCCTTATTGAAGCGGATTGCGACTGCGGCTTTGCTTGGCTCGTCCTGACTCAGAGAGTCTGCTGCCAGAGCATGGCACTGGAAGTAGAGCGCCCACTTTGGTCCGGCTGATGCACCGATGCTTGCGGCACACTGTGCTGCTCTTGCCGTAGAGTTGCGCATGTGATGCTCACCATTCCCTCTGTGACATGGCTCGAACGACCAGGCAACTCTCTTGGAGACGCCGGTGCTATTGAAATTGGCTTTGCTATCCGTGGCAGCACCTCCCTGACGGACGTCGATCTGACCCGTGAGTACACCTTCACCAACCGGATCTGCTGGACTCCGCCCAAGGTGGCGACATATGTGGGCTTGGTAGACCAAGCGCATGCGCACTCCTGACGCACACCCTCGATCTTCAGAGAACGACATCACGGACAAGGGTGCGGTGTTCCTCGCCGAGTGTCTCACGGCCAGCACCCGGATCAAGTCACTGAATCTAATCGGTAGGCAGCTCCCGCATGTCTGAAGCATACAGGCTATGGCAGTTCCTGCAGCAGAGACGCTTGCGTCTCGCGATCTGTCCGCTCTTGGCAGCAAAGCTGTGGCTGGGTGGGTGTGTTGGATGTACCTTTGCAAGCATCGCTCACACGCTCCTCTGCGTATCGATTCGCCCACTTCCACCAACAACCGACTTTTAGGCAACTCCATCGAAGCTGCGGGCACCAAGCGTCTCCTGGCTGCTTTCGAACGCCACACCACGCTCCATGCAATCCACATGAATGGCTCAGGTATGGCGTTTGCATCCAAGATGTGATGGTGTTGTCCGACAATCTCAGTCTTGATGGCGTGCTGTCTCAGAGTCCCACCAGCCTTAATGGCATCTCTTGCATCGTTCCTTTGACGTGCATCCCTTGATGCATGTCGACTTTTATGACCGAGCAACTCAGCTCTCGTTTCATGTTGTGAACCACTATGCGACTGACTCGGTTGTGTATGCTTGCCATCAGGTGGCTGGGGCCAGCGCACATCGCCTGTTACCAAGGTCAAGATCGATCCCAAGAACCGGAACCAGCAGCCTCCGAGTCCCGAGCCGCTGACGCCCACTGCTGCAAAGCCGCGTTTGAAGCGGAGTGTCTCGCAGACACTCTTTTCGTTCCTGAGCCGAGGCACCACCAAGTAAAGGGAAGCATCGATCTCTCTCTCCTGCCCCAATCTCGAAGGCCCATCGTCCGTTCTCTCCGAACAAGGGGACTCCAAACAGCAAGCTTCGCCGCCATTCCCACCCTGTTCCTTTGATTCTGATTCTTTGCCGAGATTGAGGTGCTCCATGCGAGACTCATCCCCCCCCCTTCGAGATGTCTGCGACTGCTCTGCCTCACACACCGGGCGTTTCTCGGTGTGAATTTTGTTAGATTTGAGATATGTCGAACCTGCTTCTTCCTCCTTCCCATCACCCCTTCGATTCACACATTCTCTTTGTCTGGACCCATTTTTGTATTCTGTACTTTCAAAAGTGGGCAGGGGGAGCCCGTGGTGTGGCTCGAGAAGGGGGAGGGACCAGTGGTGATGCTGTATCATCGAGTAGCAACCGCTCTCCAAGTGCCGTGATGGCTGATTTCCGCCGTGTCGATCCCTATTGCGCCCCATCTTGCCAAGAAGATCCCACCACCCTGTTCTACTCTCTGCCGCATCCCTGCACCACGTTGATCACCCCGCGCCCGTTCTATTGTAGTCATCGCTTGTTTCTATAGATCATCAATGCGCTATATAGTGCATCAGGGAGGAGTATGTACGTCGCTCAGCCTTCCCAAATACAGTGCAATCCAAATACAGTACAATCCAAATCCAAATCCAAATCCAAATCCAAATCCAAATCCAAATCCAAATCCAAATCCAAATCCAAATCCAAATCCAAATGGGTTCCCTGGTCGTCCCGTCGCCAGCCGATCTCTTGACCTGTGGCCACCATCCCCGGATCTCGCTCAGGAGCTGGAAGGTCACCGTTATTGAAATCGACGCAGAGTATCCTACACTTTATTCAGAAAAAAACGGGACAATATAGCCGTTTCCATGAACATGTAGTATGTGCTGTGCTTGCGTCAAGCAAAGCCACAAGAAATAAAACAGATCACTTTGGCAGCCTCCGAGTGAAGACCACCGGTCGCTCTCCGGTCTCCACAATCGACTTGCACATCCTGTCGACGGCCACTTGGCGCCTCTTGTGGCCCGTGAAGCGATGGTGACGGGCCTTCTTGCCAAGGTGGAAGTCGAGCTGCACTCGCAGCTCCGGTCGCAGGACATGGGTGAGATGGACTTTGAAAGCCTCCGAGGACGACACCTTGGGCGAGGGGGTGGTCGACATCCAGGTCTCGATGCTGAGTCGATACTTCATGGTGTTGTGCCAGTCGGTGTTGGACGTATGGCCACACATTTGCTGATAGTGACCATTGGAGAACGAGACCACCTCGTCTTGGTGGCCCGGTGCTTGGATGACCGCCGTGAAGATGGAGCCGACTCCAGGATCGATGCCAATCCAAGTGGTGCGGTTGGGGTTTGGGTCACCGATGTGGGCCTGGATGCGCTACTCGGCAGTCGGAGGAGGCTCGGAGGTCTCGGTGCGATCGGTTCGAGGCAGAAACTTGACGAGACCGATGGTGCATCCAATGGCATCGGTGCTGATCTCGTAGTTGAACAGTTTGTGATTGATATCCCGGTCACGGAAGAGGGAACTACGCAGCTTGAAGCAACTGCGCCAGAGACGATCCTGGTTGTTGACACCGTCCTCACCTTCTTCCTTGAGCATGTCCCTGGTGAGTCCAAGACGATGTTCGGTGTCAAGGAGATCCCAGAGAGTGGCCGTGTCAATCTTGATGTACTTGGCCTTCGCAGTGCACAGAGGGACCATCGTGCACACGGCCGGAGGAGTGTCGAGAGCGAGCTGCTTCAGTGCCCACTTGATCCTGGATGCCAGCTTGTTGATCTTGGCCTTGGTGGTGCCGAGCTCAGACTTGGCCGTGGTGAACCTCTTGTCGTCGGAGGGAATGCCTCGGGCAGTGAGGCTGTCCAGCTTGGCCTGGCGCTGCAGCTCGGTGACTCGGAGGGCGGGCATGTCACAGTCGATCCACTTGTGGACATTGTCGACCATCTTGTCTCGGGCGAGGATTCTCACATGGTGTGAGAGGCGATGGAGGGCCCGGAAGTGGTCCTGGTCGTTGCTGTACCGAAACTCGTCCAGGATGTGGCCAAAGCCCGGGTAGAGGAACTTGATATCGGCCTTGGGTGGAGTCTGCCCTGGTTTCTCGAAGAGCTCGAGACAGGCCTCGATGGCTTCGTGCTTGTGCTTGTTGGCAGGGAAGACAGCAGCACAAAAGCGACGAAGAAGTCTCCAGTAGGCCAGGTCGAGGTGGGTGGTGCAGTTGGTAGCATAGGCGTTGACAGCCAGGGTGAGAAGCTGACTGTGAGCACCATCAGGCAGACGAGGGGCCGGAGGCAGGTCTGCGTGCCGAGTGGTCTGGTAGTCGCGAAAGGAAGCGACCAGATGCTCGTTGTATTTCTTGGTGTCCCCGGTCGGCGAGAGGGCATCGGCCTCGACAATCGTGAAGCATTGGCGGATGAATGCAGGTGTGGTCTTGGAGATGACGGGGATGGGAATATCCTGCTCGATGCACCGGAGGATGTGCAGGTTGAGCAGCCTGGATGCCTCGAACTGGATCTGGGTCATGGCCTCGACGGTGGCCTGGATCTTGTCGCGGAGAGCGGGATTGAGACAACAGCCATCCATCGTCTGCTTGAAGCAGCTGAACTGAGGGGCGGATGACCTTCCATCCACGAGTGGGACGACAGAACTCTTGAGGGGCCGGTATTTTGGACACTTGCTGGTGTTGCAACGTTCGTGATCGGTGCCATCGCACTTGGGACATCGCTTGCCGGTACTCGAGGAAGTAGATGGACCAGGCTCGGTGGGATCGACATCCATTGGATCTGCAGAAGCAGTGGTGAGCGACGGAGCAACAGACGAACAAGCATGCGTGGGATCAGAATACGAACCAGAGACAGGCTCCGACTGTGACTTGGCTTTCTTGGGCCTGGGTGGCCGAGGCTGGCCATCACCGGCACCCTTGCGCTTCGGAGGCATGGGGACAGAGGATGCTGGATGCCTGCCAGTGGTACTGGTCAGAGCAGAGACTTTTTTTTATCGTACAATAGCGCGATGATCAGATCAAGGCGAGATGATGGAAGAAAGCAGCAGGACGAAGGTGTGGCATTTATACCCGAGAGCAGGAGCCCGTCTTTGCGGGCTGGTTGGGGAAGTGACCCTGTTCAAAAATCGCCGAGAGGTTCAAGCCAGGGATGTGAACGCGAAAATGGCGGCTTGATTGGAGGGAACTCAAACCCCAGAAGCGCATCGCTCGCTCAATCAGCCGTGGGAAGACATCTGGAAGCACCCTCCGAACGGCAGACTCAAACAATATGACCATCCCGGCCTTGAACCCCTCGGACACATTCAGCGCTGCCACCTTCCTGTACTGATGCTTCACAACCCCAAAGAAGTTCTCGATGGGATTGAAGTCGGGCGAGGCAGGTGGGGTGAAGATCACTGACCATCCTCGGCGCTCGATGCAGTCCAGGACAGCCATTGTCTTGTGCATGCTGACATTGTCCATCACAATCACAGAGTCGTCTGGGAAGGTCGCTCGCTCAAAGAACTCGACCATCGAGTGTGTCTTGAATGATGTGGGGATGTACATGCGATGCAGCACACCAGAGTGGTTGATGGCAAATGCAGCCGAGACAGACTTGTGTTTCATGTGATTGCGCTGACGGAGTGGGACGCCCTTCGGTGAGTATCCGTAAAGAGAGAAAATGGATCTCCTGATCCCTGTCTCGTCGACAAAGACGAATCGTCGTGGGTCGATGGAGCGGACCTGGTCCCTGAACTGTGCCACTCGCTCATCCAGTCGCTTGGACTTGTAGAGGTGTGTGGCTCTCTTGTGTGAGAGACCTGCTCGGTGGATGGCAGTGTGGCAGAGTGAGAGTGATACTTTCCTCTGGAGGATGGACTCGAGCTTGCATCGCAGCACAGGACCAGTCTGGAACGGGTCCTGTTCAATCAGGGTGCGAATGACTGGACATGCCTGCTCGAAGAAAGTGGATCTGCGAGCTGGGACCCGGGATGGGTCATCCAGCTTGCATCCTCGGTGCCATCGATGGATGGTGCTCTTGGATACACTGAATATGGAGGCGACCTTACGCAGGCTATGGATGAGGGCGTAGCATCGCAATGCGGCGGTGCGAAAGTCGGATGTGTGGCGAATGGTCATGGCCAGCGCGCGATAACATTGGGTAACAAAATATTCGATGAATGGTCAAAAACCCGGGTGTCCCGTTTTTTATTGGATTGCCTGTAAACTACGCTGCAAAAGCGTCAATTGGAAACGATCCCCTGTCCTTGAGTGCGCTTTCTGTATCACTCAAACGAGAAAGTATGTGCTGGCCCTGGGGTGCTCGGCTGCTTCGCTCTCGCTCTCCTGATGCAGTCTCGATATGATGCGATATAGATCGATTTGATTCATAAATAAGTGGACAACACCGCCGCTGCCTCCTCCTCCAGCGGGGACTCTGCAGCTGTGGATGTGATGAAACCATGATGAGCTGCTCTGCATGGCTCCAAGACTATGACATGACTTGATGACAAAACTGCAGCATATGCTTGCTGACAGCACAGAAAAGAACCCGAACAGGCTCTCAGCACTGAGTATACAGAACTTGACCGCTTGTTGAAGAAGGTCTCAGGTCGTCAGTGGCCTGACAACCTCGTTCCAGACCCGAATGATTCCCTTGGCGGCCTCGGCATATGGGCCTTTGAGCAAGCCCATATCCTCAGACTTGGCAGGCCTCATGCAGCTCGGCTTGGTCTCCGTATCGGTGATCCAGCTGACGTTGTGCCACGTGGAGTCTGTCGCCCAGTGTGTCAGATTGAATGCGTCGTCGCCTTCGAAGCGCTTGTTGGGGACAATGCCACCGTTGAACCAGAGGGGCTGTCTGTTTTCGTCGGGGTGGTAGAGCCCGCCGCAAACATAGTTGTTGTCTGGATCGAGAAACCCTACGGCGCCGCCTCCGTTCGGACTCATGAAATAAGGGGTCTTCATGGCTTCGAATGCGATCCAGAAGGTCTCTTTATCGCCTGAACACAGAATGGTGGCGCCCAGAGCACGTCAGCGATGCAATTCCAGCGATGCAATTCGAGCGACGACCGCTGTCGGCCGATAGTGACCCCCAAACGAGCGGCAGCGGCACAGAAGCAGGCTATGCCATGACTCTCTGCACTCACCATGAAAGGCCTTGTAAAAGTCCTTCTTGAAGTAGTCTGTGTTCATCTTGCTGTTCAGAAGCAGAACATGGAAGGTTCGGGCCTTGTCAAAGACCAGGACGCCTGAGTCGCCTTCGTCCGTGCTCATGTTGCGGAAGAGGCGCCCGTGAACAACCTTGTCGGACGGGCTCGGAACGATGCTAAGGGTATAGTTGACCCGCTTTCCGGCAATGTCCTGCAGCAGCAAAGTGCGATCCCGGAACAACACCGCGCCAGTCTCGATGTATCCCTTTTGCTGGAAGAGCACCGCTGGGTCCTGCAGGAACAGGGCATCGGCATCCATAAAGATCACTTCGCTGAAGGACGAGAACAGAATCATGAAGGGCTTCATGGACCAGCCGCCGATGCCGACTGGGTTGAGCATCTTGGAGAGATCAACAACTCGGACACCCGAGATCGCTTTCAGCGCCGCGGTTCTGTTGGCGCTGAGGTCCTTTACACCGTTGTAGAATACCTCGATAGGCAGAGTGCAGTTGAGGACCATGCGGAGGGATTGAATCAGATGGAGGGCATACCGATAATGGGTGTTGCCGGTGGAGATGACAATGCCACGCTGGCCATTGTAGCTCCTCAGGAGCCCGGTGAGCGTCTGGATGTGGTAGTCCTTGCTGAAGTAGGGATACAAAAAGGACTCCATCTTGCTCACAGCATCCCGAACCCTCCTCAACTTCTCCTCTCCACCGGCTTGAAAGACAGCATCGACATAGAGGCCACCACGGGAGTCATAGATGGTGCCGAAGAGATCACGGAAGAGCTGGCAGCGCTTGGACAGGCCATAGATGTCGTTTTCCCGGAGCTGGACCTTGTCGCTAAACTCGAACAGGTCCAGCAGTCGATCAACCGTGGGATTTGCCAAACCAACGGGCACAGTCGGAGAGTCTGTGTTGTTCACTCTGAACTCGGGCTGATACACAAAGTCTGCGTTTGGAGTCTCCCTGGACATGTTGGCGGTATCGATGGGTCAGAAGACAGGCGGGAGGCGCCGCAGCCGCGAGCGGAGCCAGGAACAGCTCCACCAGGGGGAGGGATGCAGCGATCCGGGTGATCAGGAGTCGCGGGATCTGGCTGGTAACTATTTCACTCTTGCATGCAGAGCAGGGGACGGTGTCTACCTGGCCACAGCCCTGCCCAGGACGACGATGCCGATAGTCAGAAGCAGCGACAGCACGATCAATGGCAGCACCCGCCTGCTCAGAAGCCAAAGCCGCCTTTGGAGAGATTTGTGTGACATCCGGACTAACAGAATTCTGGAGCGAGGGTCGCCTGGAGACATGGGACGAGGAGCAAGCGAACGAGTCAAAGACCGGACCGCAGAGAGGACGAGGAGTTGGCGGAGGACGCAGAGCAGCAAGATGTATCAGGGACAGAACGGCGGCCTGGGCGCAGGGAACGAGGAGCCTGAGAAGCGGCAGCAGCCGGCAAGCCGAACTTGGTTCGGGGCCACGTTTGCTGAAGCGCACGCCCAACAGGACCCGCGCTCGACAAAGGTACATTGTCTGCTGCGCTGTCGATTGGCCGGCTGGCGGTGTTGCAATCCACCCGAGTCGCCGCTGGGCTTGTGGTGGCGGAACGGCGGGCTGGATTTCTGGGGATGGACGCCAGGCCCTGTTTCAGCAGCCCAAGTCGGCCAAGGGGATGCACTGTTCCGAGCATGGCCGCCTTGATACTTTTGTTTGTCCGCGGTTGGTTGGTGAATACAACCGCCCACATTGAACGACATCGATCGGCGCTCGCTCGATGACGATGGATTCGGCCGGTGAGATATCGGGGTTTGCACAGACAGATTCCACGGGGCCAATGGAAACGATGTCGCCCACTTGGTCGCTCTCGGCCAGGCGTGTTTGTGTCTGAGATACCATGTCTCCTTCAACACGCTGTACATCCATGTCCATCTCCATGTCCATCATGTCCATCATGTCCATCATGTCCATCCCGCCCTTCCAGCCACAATTCGGCTCATTGTCCAGATCAGTATCTGCTCGACCGGAGATCCAGCGGACGCACTTCGTTGTAGAAGAAGACCCTGCATCGCGGCGAAAGTGTTTGGACAGATCGCGGCACCGTCTGCATTCCGTTTTCGTTGATGTAGAGGTCGGTCAGAGCCTGCAAGGAGCCCAGGTCGTCGGGCAGGGTCTCCAGACGGTTGCTCTGCAGGCACAGCTTCGAAAGCGCCCGCAGATGCACAAACGATGCTGGAAGGGCCGTGAGACGGTTGTGCTGCAGGTTCAGGATGCGCAACCTGCACAGCTTGCCGATCTCGTCCGGAAGAGCGCTCAGTCGGTTGTTCTGGAGATTGAGCTTCGTGAGCGACCCGAGCCGGCAGAACGACACCGGCAGCTGTTCAAGCACGTTGTTCTGGAGGTAGAGCTCGGGGAGCATCGTCAGCTCGCCGAGCGACGGCGGCAGGGCCCGGAGCTTGTTGCTCTTGAGGTACAAGTACCGCAGCGACCCGAGCCTGCCGATCGACTCTGGGAGACGCTCGAGCTCATTATCCTGCAGGTACAGCCGCACCAACGAAGCGAGATTGCCGAACGTCTCGGGCAAGTGCCGCAGCCGATTGCCCTCGAGATGGAGCTCGGAGAGCGACGCCAGTTGGCCAAAGGTCTCCGGGAGTGCTTCCAGGCGGTTGTTGTCGAGATGCAGCTCGGGGAGGTGCACAAGCCGGCCAAAGGACTCGGGCAGAGCCGCCAGCAGATTGTTCTCGAGCCGCAGGTACCGCAGCGAACGCAGATCCCCAAACGACTCGGGCAGGCCGGCCAGCCGGTTGTTTTCAAGATGGAGGAACTGCAGCGACGTCAGACGGCCAAAGCTGGCCGGCAGGGTGGCCAGACGATTGTCTTCGAGCCTGAGATTGAAGAGCGACGTCAGTTCGCACACCGAGTCGGGCAGCCGGGCAAGGCCAGCCTGTCGCTGGAGAAACAGCTCCGAGAGCGACCGGAGCTGCCCGAACGACTCTGGGAGGGTTGTCAGCCTGTTGTTCAGCAGGTTGAGATGCTCGAGGGAACGCAGGAATCCAAAGGACGGCGGCAGAGCCTCGAGGCGATTGTTCTGCAGATACAGGCCCGTCAGCGCCGTCAGATTGCCGATGGTGTGGGGCAGGCTGGATAGACGGTTGTTCTCGACCCGGACGTTCGACAGGGCCGAAAACGAGGCCATCGAGTCCGGCAGCGACGAAATGCTCCTGTTCCAGATGTTGACGGAATCTCGACCCAGGCTGCCAAACTCGCTTGCCCATGCAGCATGCAGATACGGCCAGCGGGTCATCAGCAGATGGTGTCGCTCTAAGCAGGCTCGCATCGCTGCCCGGAAGAGCGTCTCGTCCGAGCTCACAAGGTTCCAAAAGGCATCTTCGCAGGGAGCACTCTTGGCAGAGGTGCGGGCGAAGAAGCGAAAGCAGCCGAGGGCAATGTGTTTGAAGGACATGCTGGCCTCCTTCAGCCTGGATGGCAGCAGCGCATTGGTCTCGGAGGAGGGGGAGTCTCGTCGGCCGATGCCATGATGGCCATAGACTTCATCCAGGCCGATGGAGTCGCTGTCTCTGCTGTCGGCCTTGAGCGATCGTCGGAGTTGGGCATCGCAGAGGTCAGCTATCGGGACCTGGATGAGTCTGGAGATGTGGCATTTCCAGAGATAGTGGCCGTCATCGTATCGATATCGATACAGCCTTGCGAGGCTGGTACACTTGAGCAGCAGCGGGAGCGGGGCATATTCGGAGTGGAGGACGATGTCGATGACGAAACCAAAGAGCAAGTGGCTCGATATCGCAGGTGGGAGCAGAGCGGGCGAAGCACAGGCTGGGGATGCAGTGGGCTGTGCAGGCGGTGGAAGCGAGAGATGCGACATGGGTGGACCGGGCAAGGGCAATGTGTGAAATGCGACGGATGCAGACAGAGCCGGTGACGGTGGCCGAGGCAATCAAGACGATTCGGACACTGGTGGCAGCATCGGTGTGCTTGTATGCGTCTTGAATGCCGGCCAACGAGACGGAGTGCCCTGGAAAGTCGCGAATATTGCCAGGGTTCGTCCGAAGGAGCAAGGCCAGCAGGCACATGTCATTGGGACGGTGCATGAGGCCAACGATCAGGAGCAGATAGCAAGTTCCCTGAATGGGCTCATGATGACCACAGCGAACATGCACTCCAAGTCTGCCGACTCGAGTAGCTTGGGTGG